>NC_031775.1:5689902-5908158 GCF_001522545.3 Parus major | reverse complement strand
CTTTTTCCTTTTTCCTTTTTCCTTTTTCCTTTTTCCTTTTTCCTTTTTCCTTTTTCCTTTTTCCTTTTTCCTTTTTCCTTTTTCCTTTTTCCTTTCTCTCTTTTTTGTTCTGTATAGGCAGGCTAAAGATTATCCAGAAAGAGTGAGGTATGTGCTGACTAAAATATTGACATAAACCTATACTCAGCATTGGCATTCAGGACTTTGGTGCAGCAGGGCGAGCGCTGGGTCATATTTTGTGGTTTCTTTCAAGCAATTCTCTCGTTTTTAAATCTAGTGTTTGCTGGTAATTTTTGAAGTAACTCTCATACTTGGTATAATATACAACCTTTTAATGCTGGTTGAAATTTACCCAGATAAAATCAGTTGAAGGCAACTTTATGAATAGGACATAAAATTATTATTGATTGAGTTATCAATTTTTAGGGTTTTTTTTGCTACACTTGTGAGCTAGAATTTGATTTTGCTGCCATTAATGGAAAACTTGTCTTCTCCCACAAGTATTTAGACAGCTAAACTGTGGGGAAAATTTTCAGCTCACTTGTGTTGTTTGTCCACAGCTGTTGTTCTACATATTCCTGATTCAAATTGGTGGGACATGAAATATTTGTAGGAGATGGCTGGAAAGGGGCTGTAATTATTTTTTCTTTAGAGAATGAGTTACTGGAAACTAACACAGGGATTTTCAATTTTTTTCTTCCAACTGTGGATGTAGAACTTGAAACGACAATGATTTTCTTTGATTTTTCTCAGCATTTCAAATGTAACAGCACTGCCATCGTTTTTCTGAGTAGACATAGTCTCTGTCTGGAGGCCCAAACTTCCTATGCCTCACTATCTTCTAGCCTAGTTTTTTTTAATAACTTGCCAAGAGTGACAAGATTTGCGTATTTTGCCACTTAAAATGCATGCATGCGCATGAATTATCCAGTTTTTCTTTGCCAGTGGCTGGTCTCCTCAGGGAGAGATGTAAAGGTGGAAAAATTCTGCTGTTTTCTGTTTGTTTGTTTGGCTTGTGAATATTTTGAGGGAAAAAGTCTTTTTAGTTTAAATATTTCTCCAAGCATTCAGTCTAGGTACTCGGTGCTAAGCTTCCTAATTAACCTACAGAGTACCTGTTGCAGCTGAAGGATTTCTTACCTCGGTGCAACTTTGTAAATGGTCAATAATTTCTGTGATGTGTTGCTGAGACAATCGGTCTGTAATTGACTTCGAGATTTAAAGTGAGTCTCTTGCTGACATTGTGTTTATTGTTTGGAGTGCCAGATTAATTACAGCATGTATTGTAGTTGCTGTATTATGACCTCCATCTGCTTTTTATTAACTTTCTCTGTAAATGAGAAGCTGTCAGTGCGTACTGTTTCTTATATTCTGAAGAAAAATTTCCCCAAACCCCACAATTGTGTACTTTAAAAATTAAAGAACCGTTGTGTTTAGATCACAAGTTTGTTTATTTCTTTTGTTTCTGGAGCAGCTGACTCAAGCATAGATGACTCCTCCTTGTTTTGCAATAAATAAATGGACAGAAAGACCATCCCAGGCCATTTGAAACTCTGCCACAGGAGTTCGTGTTGGTTCTCTCTGATCTGAGCAGTCAGACACGCACAAACCCACAGCAGCCCTTGTGCCAGCAGCTGGCAGCAAATCCCTCCTTTACTGGAGTCACTTTTCCGAGCCTGCAGACTGCTGCCACTTCAGCAAACAGCCCCAGCCATTAATTCTTCGCGTGCAGGGTAGGTGACAGGCGAGAAGGCTTTGAAAGAAAGTCACGTTTGCTTGAGCCTTTTATCTCGTTTGTGCTCAGCTTGCCAGTGTTGCTGTGCTGGGGAGGTGTGTGCCTGCAGCCATGAGAGCTTAAAGTCATGAGTTTGTACTGGCTCAGAGGAAGATGAAATGTATTTATGGTCAGGCTGGTGAATGTTTTAAGGAAAATCTAGGTAGTGAAGGAGCCAGCAGTACTTTGTAGGCCATTGTACTTTAACTACACTTACACAAGAATGATTTGAATTTTCGTCATTCCTGTAGGAGTAGGAAGATTTTGGACTTTTGTGTTTTTGATCGGGGCTTGCTGTGTTTTCTGCAAAGAACAGAGATTTGTTTACACTTGGCCAGACAAGGGAGGGGTAAAATACAAACACAGTTGTAATATGAAGGGAATTATCAAGGGGCTTAGCATCCAATGAGTGTGCTTGGCAGTAACTGTAGTAAAACTGAAATTTCAAGCCCTGGAATGCAGTAATATGAACTTATTGCTGTAATTAAATTACTTGAGAGTACAAATTTGTCATGATCTTTCAGTGAAAATTGGAATTAGTTGATGTATTGGTTTTGGATTTTTAGAAGCTTCTAGCAAGCAGATAACTTGCAATGTACTCTGCACTGTGTTTGCATGTAAACTGTGTTCCACTCAGGTGCCCATCTTTCTATTTAAACTCAAATTTTGGGACACAAAATGCAGTTTCTCAAAGTGACTGCTGAAATTCACATTGCAGAGATGCTCAATAGCTGTTTAATTTCCCAGAAGTGAGTTTTGCTCTTAGTCTAATAATGGGGAGAGACAGATGACAGAAGTGATGCAGAGAAAACTCATCTGAGAAGAGCTCAGGAATGATTTCTTGATTTGAAAGGCAATGCTGGACATCTTTCAGGTGTTTGGTGTTTTTATTTCTCAGTATATCACAAGGAAGTTACCCTTGAAGAGGAGTGTTTACCCACAGTGTGGGCAGTGTTTGCTTGCTCTGAGCCCCTCCCTGAAAAGAAAAGAAAACCAGATGTTTTTAAGTCACTGTTCTTCAGGAGATGAAGGTTCTCTTCCCAAATCAGCTGTGAACTGCCTGTTATACTGGTGAAATTAATTTAATATCTGTGGATAAGAACCTTTTGATGTAAGGTATACAGGTATATATCTGTATATACAGATATATATATATACATATCTCAGATAGATATATATCTCAGAGTGCCATATACATATTGCCAAGCTAAAAGCTAAGAAATGGTCAATTATTACATGATTAAAATGTGATTTGGTATTCACATAACAAACTGCTGGTATAAAAACATCTAGAAAGTTTTAGTATTCAGAACCAATTTTCACCAGATGGATAATGTTTTTGTTGATCAGGTGCATCCCAAGGGGGTTTAGAAGGAAGATGGAAACACTGCTTTCCTTATCTATTTGCCTTTGTCTTCCTGGAGACTACAGCCTGCACAGTGGTGGTGCATGGAAAAAGCCAATACATTGCCATGCTGGCTGGAAAAAAAATGTGTACCTTGTGTTTCTAAAAAATAATAAAACAAATAGTCACAGTCAGTGGCAGAAGCTTGTTGATAATACAACAATTTTTGAGACAAATTTTATACACTTAAGATCATGGTAAATTTAAAATATGTATTGATTCTTCATATTTCAAGCCCAAGATGTAGAGATGGGTATGTGTTAATAATCTAATGCTGTCTCAGAAAATTACTTACAGCCTCAAAAAAGAGTTCAGGGACTTTTTCTTATTTAGTATCTGTCTGTTGTAAGTAATGTAATTAATGTCTGGTACATGGGAAATAAAACTAGGCAGTGAAAGTTGTCTGCTTGTACTGGAGTTCTTTTTTTAAGAGTCTACTAAGCCCTTGAATCAGTATTCCTGTGGACTCTCAGACTGAAGTTTTACTGGGTTGTCATTATTTTCATCTAATTCATATAGCTGTTGCTACTGGAATAGCTCTCAAGAATACAGTTTAGATTATTCTTTACTGGACTTGCCATTTTTTTCTTTGTTTAGAAAAAAGAGATCAAAGAACAAGTGCTACCTGTTGACCGTGTTCAACAGGAATACAGTTGAAATACTCTGTAAATATATAATAATTTGGGCAAGGAAAACTTTCCTGAGGAAAATTCATTTCACAGAGTGTGATACTAAAGCAAGGAAAGTAAAGTATTTGTAATGGTGATATATTCTATGAACTCTCTTTGGCTTATCTTTGTCTGATGTCCTGTTGGGAGGCAGCTGTTTTTATCTTCCTGAAAACATTTCATTCCATCCTGATTCCCAAGAGGACAGATCTGTTTGTCCTGCTCACTCAGGCCTATATAGTGTCTTAATCTTTGCTGCAGACTAACTACATCTTCCTGGTCCAGCCACAGAATTCATCCTTTTGGAGCTGTGCCCAAACCAGCTCTCACAGCAGGATGCAGTCAGAGAATCAGACATTAAAAGATGCAGCAGTAGCCAGGGATTGGATGTGGGAGCACTGCAAGGAAGGCTGAGCCTGAGGCATTAATTTAAGATTACAAGTCAGATGGTGTTTTTTGTTTTGAAAAACATAGTCACAAGGACTTTTTGAAAATGTGTGTGAAAAACTATAATTATCTCATGGCTTATGCATCAGAATTGCAACCCTGAGTATGAGTCTATGTCCAGTGAAGATACAGTGGTGTTATTTCTGATAGGAATGTTGTGGCTGTTCTCTAGGTCTTCTGTTAAGCTGATCTTAAGGTACTACAGCTTTTTTCTTCTCTGTATTTCTTATTTTCTTCCCCAGGCATTGTGGTTGTGTCTGTGTTTTGAGATACAATGGCAAAGATATTTAAGTCATGAACTGTGAATTTGTTCGGTCTGTGCTGAAAAAAATAAGCCATTGCAGACTTTGTGTCCTGCTGAGAGATTGCCTTGCTTAGGGTGGCTTCTTGGGCTAAAGGCTGAAGATCAAGTGCCCAAGGGCAGAAGGGCTGCATGGCATGTGCCTTTTTGTGGCTGACTGTATTTGCAAAATGTCCCTAATGGCTCTTTTCAGAAGTAAAAAGGAATTTAAGCTAATCATGGTGGTAACTGAAGTTGTGTAACTGAAATGGAGTGTCTTGGTGATTACAATTAATTTATTCTCATTTCTTCTTTTCAGGTTTTCTTCTCCACCTTGGCCTTCCCCTTCTCCCTTGAAATCTGGTCACTTTTCTGTTTAAATTGCCATATGATCTGTTACCTCTTCCTTGTCTTCCCTCTTTGCTTATGCTTTAAGAGAAGTCTTTTCAACTTCATTTCCTCTGTCAGTGGTCTGAAATCCAGTCATCAATAGCTTATTTCTCCAAACATAATATTGTACAGGTAATCTATTTTTTAAAGCTTATCTGATGTTTCTGGCTAATTTTCACTTAATTCTGGGCATTTTGAATTTTCAGTGTTCTGCTGTGATGTTTCAAAGCTGCTAGGAGATCCAAATGTGGGATTCAGCTATGATTCATGTGCAAGTGCATCTCATTTCTTTCAATTTGTGAGGCTACATCCAACAGAGATTTCACTCTAAGAGCCATTTTAAGTAGCCTCTTGCAGATACTGACATTTTCTTTTGAGCTACGCTGAAATCTTTGGAAACAAGATTCTTTTCCCTGCTCTACCAGATGCTGTGCTGCATTTCTTAAGGTTTTTGTGTCTGTAAGGTGGGTGTGTTACTGAGTCTGTACTGTGTGAATATTTGTGTATGTCTGTGTATATCTGTGTATGTCTGTGGATATAAGTGTATTACTGTAAATGGTGGTGAGAAGTGAGGAGGGGATTGCTGGCTGCACATCAGGCACTTGTTAAGGGTTGAGAAGCAGTGTTCTGTTGGTTAATGCTCATCAGGTGACAGCAAGGCAGCAACCAAACCGTAACAAGAGTGAAGGGCTGCGTGTAAACTGCCTTTCCTGGGGAGAGCAGAGTGCAGGAACAGTGCAACAAGTGTTTGCTTTTCCTCAGCTTCTTTCTCATGTCTCAAGTTGAACAGAAGTCCTTCTAAAAATGGTTTGGAGTTAGGTGGCATTAATGGGGAAAGTTAAGAGTGAAAAAGTGCTGAGGAGACAGTGTCTTTCAAATGTGTGTGCACATATAGGCAGTGGCTCTAGCTCCTCCCAGGGACATTTCATAAACAGTTGTTTGTCCACAACAAATAGATCCCCCAGAACACCCAGAGCCTCGGGATATGTCTCTCTGAGGACACTGCTAATTGCTTGCAGCCCATGTTGAGTTTTATGAACTTCTGGGTAGGCTTTTGATCATGTCCAAGTTAGCTGGGCAAAATCTTGTTCGTAGAAAATGATGCTGCAGTCTAATTTCAGCTAAAATGGGGAAAAAAGATGTGTGTTGAGTGATACCTCTGAGAAAACTCAGGAGTCTTCAGTAGGAAATGGCTCATTGCTTTCTGCCTTAATACACGAGTAGCTTTTTCCTGCAGTGGTTTAGGCCCTGGGAAGGAAGGGTGAGTGCCCTGAGTTGTATTGGAGAGGGGATAAGGATTCTTTTAGACTGGCAAGCCAACAGCACCAAGTGCACAAGTGATGAATTTACTTTATTATTCAGTCAAGCTCTTTTGCATGTGCCCTTACTCCTGAGCATTTGCATATGCTTTTAGCCTTAATGTTGCGTTTCCATGGCAATGGTTTGAGCCTATTTCAAGTCTCTCTTGACTATTAACAGTCATCTACTTTGGTGAGGGAATATCCACTCCTAAAACTGTACACACAGCATATCCTAATATATTTATCATCATCATCAAATAAATTGTTCCAATTTGATTATCCTTTTTTCCATATTAATAGGAAGATTTTTTTTTTTTACCTTTTTGCTTAATTCACTTGTTTTATAGGTCTGTGTTTCTTCATCTTGTTGTAGAGTGATCAATTGCCCTTTCAGATGGGGACTTACCACCTTATATGTGTTAATTTGTTGGGTTTTTTTTTTTCCCTTTTAATTTCACACATAGCTTAGTGTGTTTTTGTTGGTATGTTTGGGACAGACACTCTCATAACTTGTCCCTTAAAAATGCTGGGTCTCTTGAGTCTTTTTGTTTGAATGGCTCAAGTTCTGTAATACTCTCAGGCTATTCAAATCTTAATCAGCCACTCTTAAGAATGACTGTCATCTGCCGTGGTGTTGCCCAGTTGTCTGGCTATTTTTAGAGTAATGGCATTTTGGTATTTGTGTTACTTAACTTAAGGCTGTTCATCCTGTAAACAAGCTGGATGCATAGCTGTGGTCTGAAGAGCTGCCCCAGACATTAAATGTAGCACTTGAATTTCAGGAGAGGCCTACACAGTTAAACAGCTTCAATATCTGAGGTATTTATTGTGTGGCAGAAGTTGGTGTAGATGCCTTTGCACTCACACAAACATACTTTTGCATGGAAGAATTTTGTTTTGTTTACTGAAGTGTCACACACAATAATAGCAAAAAAGCTGGAGGCTTGCTGGTATAGCTGTGGACAAAGACTGGGGAGGTGAAACTATGCCAAACTGTGGAGTGAGGAATCTGAGGATAGGAGCAATAAAAGACCACTTGAAGGCTGGAGTCTGGCAAAATTAAGACTCTTGAGAAAAATTTCCAGCAGTGTCTGTTGTGTAACTTCAGCTTTCTATTCTATGTAAATATTCATCCATTCTTGAGAGGGGGGGAAAAAAGACCTGTTAATTTTTTTTCTTTTCCATTCCTTAGGAAAAATATACTGCCCTTCAAAATTGATGGAAAATAACTGATTACTATAGAAGGGCATTTTTAATAGTTTGCAAGACACTAATCATGTTATTTCTTATGGGTTAAAACCTTTTTCAGGGTCTGGTACTGCACTTTATTTATAGTGTTAAAGTCTTATATGCTTTTAGCTCACAGACCTCTTCTGAAGCCTTTGTTCTGTTTGCAAAGCTTTGGTGTCTCATGTCTTTATTTATAATAGGCACCTGTTCTTTGCTCTCTCTAGTTTTATATGGAGCATATCCCAGTTATACTGGGGGGCTTTAAAAAAAAAAGGTGACACCCCCCTAGTGAAAACAGTTACCAAACCTCATGTTCCTTAGGGATGAGGAATGACATAGCATTACCTGGACAAGAATGGGGAGTTGGTTGGCCTTGTTCAGTGGGTGGTTTCCTGCCAGCCAGGGCTGTGTGCCGGTGCCATGGCCACATGGATCAGTGGGAGCATGACTGGAGTGCTGGTTTGTGCTTATCTGCACTGTCAGTACCAGACACCTGTCCCACTTGTTACAGTTTTGTACCTGACAATTCTCTTCACACTTGGGAGGGTGCCATGGATATTTCTGGGGGCTTTGACAGTGCATTGCTGCCATCACACCTGTAGGTATTTCAAATATTAAATGTAGAGCTTTATCCAACCAAGATTTTTGGCTTAGGCACTAAGACAAGGAAGGTTTTTTTTTCTAAATTAAATGTGACTGTTAATCCATGGAATCATCTGCAGAGCAAACAAGCTGTGATTCCACAGTCATATTAAGAAGTTTTGTTTCTGAAATACACAGAAAATCAGGTTATTATGATCCAATTGTGTCTCTAAATTGTTAATTGGTTCCTGAAATGATCTGTTTGTTGATGGTTACTTGGGTGCCTGTGAGTTTTCCTGCAGATCATACATAGTTTCAATGTGCTTTCAACTCGCGCAAGGCCAATTCAAACACTTCAAAATCTTTTAGTTACAAGTCACTCTTTTCCGGCAAAATTTGATGAGGATGTTGTATTTAAATAGTGTTTCACTGAAGGAAAGAGCAAAAAACTCTCAAAGGACTAATTTCTTTGACTTAAACTGACCTGCTTTGTATCCATTTCCACCCACTGTGTCCTTGAGAAGTCAGGTAAGGAGAGGGAGCTTAAGACCAATTTTGAAAGATTTTGGTAGCATATTTTAGAATTGTCCCTGGTATCAGTGGATTCTTTTTTTCTTTGTGGGTTCTTTGGGTTTTTTTTTTTTAAATTGAGCGATTGAGTTTTTTTCATCTTAAAAGAACAAACAAGTGTAGAAATACAGGAGGCTTAGCTGATGCTGTCAGTATCAACAGAAAATAGATGTCCAACTGAGATGAGAAATGGAAAAAATAGGTATTCTAAACTGTATTTTCACTCATGAGTAAGCAAATAATATTATGGAATGATGCTAATCTCCTTTGGTACTAATAGGATGCCAGGATTGATTTCAGGTAATTTTCCCACACATAATCTAATGTGTATTTAAATACAATATTTGAAATGTGTAAAAATCAGCTCCACAGTGGTGATGATGGTCTGGGCTTGTGTTTTTCCTGGTTGTATCTAAAGAGCACTTGGAGCACACACAGTGTGCTAGAATCTGCTTCTGGGAATTTCTGACTGTGACATCCACTTGAAGTATCATTTACAGCTTAAATGCATTAGAACCACATGGCTTCCTGTCAACTTAAAAAAAGAAAAGAGAAATTGCCCTCAAGACTATTTTGTTGGGTTTTTGTTTGACTTTGCTCCATTGTGAAAGGCTGAAGCAGCAGATTTTTGAAGCTTCTGTAGCTTCTGTGTGCGTACCATGTTTTAGTGACTATGGTTTTTCCATTTTCAAAAATAAAATATATCTGCTTCTCAGAAGTCAAAATGCTGCATTTTTCATGACCTTCATGAAACTTGGCAGTGAATCCTGTGTTCCTTCAGTGTTTTATATCCTCAGCTGAATGCACTCAGAACTTCTCAGTGGTAAAGACTAAAGGCTTATTTTTACTGTTGGAATGAAGAGTATCCAGGCATGACTTAGAGTTTCAATTTTCAATTGAATAGAACAGGTTTACAGCCTGAAGTTGTATTATTTCACATTTCTTTAGTAGGGAAGTGATTTCAGTTACTGAGATGATGGAAGACGCAGATATGTTGTGTTACAGCTATTTTCTCCTGCCATTGAGAATATATTTATTTTTATATTCCCTAAGATATATGTGTTTGTCTAGCATAATGAATTACATTAATTCAAGAAGAGTCTTGAATTCAAAATTCAAGAATTCTGAATTCAGAAGAGGGTTGGAAATTTTTTTATTTTTTTTTTAAAGAACAGTCCATTATATCACAGGAGAAAAAGGCACTGTAAAAGGGAAGAGGACTCAAGAACAGAGGAAAGAGGCATCACCTGCAATATTTTATACGCTTGTTTATAGCAGTTAGAAATGTAGGTGGTATTTGGGCATTTCTTTGTATGTTGTAACTGAAATTACATTTAATGTTTTGATTTGATGTTTTGCGCTGTGGCACTGTGTGCTCCTGGACACCAGATGGTGCTGCTAAACTGGCTGATGAGTAATTCTCACACTTGGAGTAATTTTACTTGATTTAGTTCCAAACTTGGGTCTGTACTGACTGACCAGGTGTATATTATGCAGAACTCCACCTGCTAGCTCAGCCCAACACTTTGTGTTGTTTAAGGGCAATGATCTGAAAATGATGATGTAAAGTAAGTGGGCTGTAGAATCAATATTTTAGATCTCACTGGGCAAAACTCACCATCAGCTGGTGTTCCTGCTAATTTATGTACTTGAAGTTCAGCTATTTGTTTTAATAAAGTGTCATTTACATTTCACTTGATAACTGCAATCAGAAAACTTCGGGTGGAGGCACCTTTAGTGCCAGGTTAAAATGCCAAAGGATTTTTGCAGAGACTAATTCAATATAATGAGGATGATGAGGGAGGGTTAGAGTTTGGTGGGCTGCCAAAAAACTTAGAGTTGTCTGCTATTACTTTTGGTTTGAGATGTGCTATGAGCTATGTAATTGCATTGCAGACAATGTTTATGATACTGTGATATACATTCAAAATTTGATTTCTATTTATTTTAAGTTGGTTCTCATGTTTAATAAATTCATCTGATAATCCTAATTGTGGGGCTGAAGGGATGGAATAAGACATTTTAGTCTTCAGCTGAATCCCAAAGGCTGGTGGTACAGTTTATCAGATTATAAATAATGGCCTCAAATTTATTTGAGCAGTGAGGAAATTTTTTTATAGATATTTTATTGTGTTTTTCTTACAAGTTTATTTCTTTTATAGATCCCCATATTAAAGTTTCTGGAAAAAAAGAAAACGTTAAAGAAGCAAAAGAGAAAATCATGTCTGTCTTGGACACAAAAGTAAGAAAACTTGCTTAGAATGATACCTTTGCCCCTAATTTTGTGGTGGTATTGATCTCTTTAACGGGCATATTTCAAGAGAAGGTATTTATGGCCTTTATGGAGCAAAGTCTGATAAATGCCTTGCAGATGTTGATATTGGTGTATACCCACATATTTAAGCATTTTGCAAGAAAAATACTTGCTTGAAGCAGCTTTTCCAGATCTGAATTTTATAGAAATAGTATTTCCAGCCATATGACTAAAAGCATAGGTGATTTGTTCAATGAATTGAGGTTTTAGTTCAAAATCTGAAATACAGCTTCATAGCAAGCAATAGATTACGCAACCACTGCAGAGAACCTAAAATTTTGTTTGTTTGAAATTTGATTTTAGGAGTGTTTATGTTGTTATATGTTTAATAGTTACTCTGTTCTTACACTCTGAAACATCAGGACCGGATCTGGATTTTGGTGGGGGTGGGGGGAGGTCTCTTCTGTTGATCAGATACTGTTTTCATTCAGCAGCAGCTCTTTTGGGGCAGTGTGAGTGATAAGCACCGCTTTTTGCACAACTATTAACAGCATTACTATGAGCTGTGAACAACACAGCTTTTAAGAATAGCTGTAGGCAGTGTTTGTGTATATTAAAAATTCATGTAACAAAAAAAATTCTTTAAGGAAGAAACAACACTGTTACTTGGTCCCATGGCTTTGATTTGCAAAGTCTTCATAATGCGACCCTTTCAGATCAAGCAGGGGTGTGTGACTTCAAGTGAAAGAACATAGAATTAAAAGAAATTAGAATTAATTGCAAAAAGACATTGAAGTCAGAGTTGATGAAAGTCCAGAGGTGTTTTAAAAGCCTTAGTCATTTTTTTTGAAGATGCATCTTTTGGACTATTTATCTCCACATTATTTCCTCACTAAAAAAAAACAAGACCAAATTGACATCCTACTGATTCCCATTAAAAACATCATCCTTGAGTGGAAGTTAAGTAATAGCAAAAATACCTTGTAAATACAATTTTCGTGTCGTTCTTGAAGTTATGTTAGCCTTAAAAACGTAAATACTCAGGTTTGGCTGTGACCATGTCTAACTGTGAGTGCTTGATTTCCAGAGCAATCGGGTAACCTTAAAGATGGATGTTTCACATACAGAACATTCTCATGTGATAGGTAAAGGTGGCAATAATATTAAAAAAGTGATGGAAGAAACGGGATGCCATATCCATTTTCCAGACTCAAATAGAAACAATCAAGCAGAGAAAAGCAACCAAGTAAGTATTAATACTGAGCTCATTTGTATTGTAATTCCCTAGAGTATAAAACATTTCTAAACTTCTCTCATCAGTATGAGTTTTTTGGGGATGGTATGTTCATGTTCAGGGAAATAGATTTTTGGTATTTACACTGTATGGAAAGTGCAGGGCTTCCTAAGTGAGCAAATCTTACAGATGGAAACAATTTATGATGGCTCATGAATCACTTTAATTTTTTTAAGCTAAAATTACTTTGCACATGCAGAAGTCAGCAACTTAGTGTGAATGGTAGAGAAGTAGTATGAAAAATTCTGCTTTTTGTAATTTTTTTCCTGTTCAACACAGTGACTTACCCAGCATAGTGATTAATTTTTTGGTACTTTTTGCTTATGGTATAACTTAGTTGACAACTAAACTTAGCAAATAGCCAGCAGAAATGAATGTCCTATTGTAAGAGTTCAGCTTCATTAGAATGACTCATTGAGCCTGAATTGTACATCTTTTCTAATGCTAATATTAGTGCAATGTTTAATTTCAAGTCTCTCATCCTTGTACTTAGAATTCCCTCTTGTGCATCCTAATGGCTGCTGAGCAAAATACAGTAATTTCAAAACATTCAAGAAAACCTACTGTTACCAAATATTAGCATTGAGCACGTGTATACATTAGTAATTCCATTATTTGATCTAAACCACTGTATTTTTTTTGATGTATCCTTTTTTTTCTAGTTGCTTAAATACATATAATCTAAGATGCTGTAACATTTATTTTACTATTGGCTATAGTTCTCAGCTAGTGTTTAGAGAACAATTAGGATGTCAGCAGATGTGAAATGTGTTGATTTTTTTTTAGATTGATTTTTTTTTTTTTTTTTGGGAGAGCACAGCTATCTGAGTAACTTTTCCATGCCTCACTTGAAAATAGGATGCAATGTTTTTCATATTCTTGCTCTTCCAGGTGTCTATTGCAGGACAGCCAGCTGGAGTGGAGTCTGCAAGAGTCAGAATTCGGGTAATGCTCTAGCTCAGTGTAGGGTCCCTTTGAAAGCACCTGTCAGGGAAAAAATGCATGGTTTTGAGAACCCTAGGGTTGTCTGCCTCTGTCTGGTGACAGCCAAAATGTAGGAACAAATGTCAGTATACATATGAGGAATTTGCCAAGAGTATTATACCAGTGATTCACATTCTGGCCAAATATTTAACTGGCCCAAAGTGGATCATGAACATGAGGTCTATGTTCTCAGCAAGATGTAAATGAATTCCATACTGTGTAGAAAATTACATCTTAACTTACCCACCACAGATGGCCTGTGGAAGATCAGGCATCTCATGTGAATCTATGAATTGGGAAAGGCAATTTCTGCTTCTCACATTTTAACTGTTTTCATGTATAATTTGTGTAAAAAATTCAGTGTCATTCTCTACTTGTAGCTATTTTCTATCTTTTCCATTTAGCTTCAACTCTTAAGTGCATTTTGGCATGGATAATTAAAAATCAAATAAATTAGAAAAAGCTTACTGCAATTTTTTAGCCAGACTTGTCACATGACCTTATTCCAAATGCTCCTGCTATTTTGGAGCATTGGAAAGAAAAATCAACCAAACAAAACTCAAAAAAGCCTCTGGAAAAAAACTTCACTCTAGTATCCCTTGGGGAAAAAGGTGCCTTTTTCCAAGTGACAGTATAGTTTTATCCATGAACTCTGGGCAGAGGATGTGTTTGGTCAGTTAAATCATCACTGACCAGTACATTATGATTGAGGACTAAAATTGTTGTAGTTTGAGTATGGATGTGGTTTTCAATATCTGACCTTCATTACTGTTGTAGGAGCTGCTTCCATTGGTACTCATGTTTGAATTGCCTATTGCTGGAATTCTCCAACCCATCCCAGATCCGAATTCTCCAACCATTCAGCATGTATGTCAGACGTATAACGTTTCAGTTTCCTTCAAACAGCGCTCTCGAATGTATGGTGCTACAGTCATTGTCAGAGGGTCACAAAACAACACTAGTGCTGTGAAGGTAATCTCTGCTCCTGAAAAGGTTTCTGAATGTCATATATTTATAATTTATGTCTCAGATGGTATGTCTTTCCTCATCTGCACATGTTACTGTAAAATCACTTGCAAACCCTGAGAATTTGAATTTTTTCCTTTACTTAACTTATACAGGTGATGCTTAAAAGTGCATAGAAAGTAGTTTTAAATTTTAAGTTTAAAATAAGTTTAGGATTTAGCATTGTTGATGGTAAGTTCACCTCCTGCACATTTGTTCAGGTTTTTGGGAATTCTGGAACACATACTAGTCTCACCCATCTTTCAATTCAAAAACAATTCAAACAAAAACCAAATTGTTCATGCTGAGCTCTTCTCAATATGCACACAATTATATGACCTTGAAAGTTGCCCAGTCAGTCAATAAAACTGGTCTTTCAAATCCAGCGCTTGGAGATGTAAATTTGACAGTCAAGGCAAGGAACTGCCAGGAGCACGTTCATCTCAATAAAGTAAAAAAGTGTTCTTGTTAGGAACTGGAAGAATGAGAGATTGATGTCCCAGCTGGGTGTATCTCAAGCCAGTAAGAACATCTGAGCCCAACACCAAGAGGCAAGTTTTGCAAGTGTACCTACCCAGATAAATCTCGTTTGACTTTCTGACTGCCTTTGGGGCCACAAAAGGTCTGCTGAGACCAAACCATGCAGCGTTGTCTGTTACAGTGACAATTAAATGCTGTATTCAATCATAAAATGGGAGTAGGAGGTAGAGTTTAGTGTATTTCTTACCTTTAACAAATCAATCATGGTTTTAAACCCAACAGTGTTTTCTTACCTTGCCTGTGGAGTGCATGACAAGAAAGGTCTGAGACCTCCTTTTGTGTGCCTGTGAGCACAATTTCACTGGTTTCTCCCATTTCCCCCCAGGAGGGAACAGCCATGCTGTTGGAACACCTGGCTGGGAGCCTGGCCTCTGCAATCCCTGTGAGCACACAGCTCGACATTGCAGCGCAGCATCATCTCTTTATGATGGGTCGAAATGGAAACAACATCAAACATATCATGCAACGGACTGGTGCTCAGATCCACTTCCCTGACCCTAGTAACCCACAGAAGAAATCCACTGTCTACCTCCAGGGCACAATTGAGTCTGTCTGTCTTGCCAGGCAATATCTCATGGTAAATACTTTCAGTGAAGTTTGTGTAACAAAATTGCCAGGTCATAGAAAATATGCTTGCTCTGGTATCTATTTACAAGTCACATGTAAATTAGCCTTGAGAGGAAGGATTGCTGTTCACACTGCAAACAGCTGATTCAATTTTTGCCTGGGTTTTATCGGTGTTTGTAGTTATTGAAAATATTTGTAATCTCTGGTAACATGATTTGAAAAATAACCTTGGTAAAATAAATGCAATGTAAGTCATTTAAACTTACAATAACAATATGCCTCTGAATAGAAGCAGATTTCTGAAATACACTGTGGGTGTTGGGTGACGAGTTGTGTTTTATTTTGCCAACCTGCCTTTTCTATGTTTGTCATGTAAATAGGTTTCTTTTGAGGGAAAATGTCAGGAAATCCTTAGCTCCCATGTAGGCAAGTTTCCAATGAAATTGGGAAACCATAATAATTATTTTGATGTCTTATATTCTTTATAGTACCACAGGCCCAATTCTCTAAGGCCTTTTATAAAAATAGCTCTGGTGGTTAATATCATTAGAGATTATTGGTATATTGGTCTTTAAACTTCTCAGGAGCCTTTAGCCATCATTTTAGTACTAATGGATGTACACATTTTTATATATGTGAATACTGAGGGACAAAATATGCAAGGACTAGACCATTCAGTTTGACTCTAAAGCTTTAGTATTTCAAGAGCATTACAGATGTTATCCATATCACTAGAAAATATTTATGTAGCTGATCTGGAATGGGCAAGAGAAGAGTAAAATTTAAGACTTGGGCAATGGTGAATTAGAGATTTTTTACAAATGTGTTTCCTTATTTCAAACAGTTTAATGGGAGACTTTTAGTTCTTCCATCATTTCCTGACAAGACTGTGCTGATTGAAATGTGAAATATTCAGTATATCATTTCACCCTTGCGCTACCAGACTCTTTGTTCAGAGTCCCAGGACTGGAAGATACACCTGTATTCTTGCATACAAGGAAATGGCTTTCCCTAAAATTTTATCGGTGCTATTTTATCCTGAACTTAGGCATTTCCTTACATCATGATGTGTAAATGTTACATTGTTCAGTTTATTGCTACCATTTTAATGGGAAAATGGTCAGTTACAAGTCCTAGGAATTTTTTGTGCCTTTCTTTTCAGGGTTGCCTTCCCCTTGTGCTCATGTTTGATATGAAGGAAGAAATTGAAGTAGAACCACAGTTTATAACACAGCTAATGGAGCAGTTAGATGTCTTCATAAGCATTAAGCCTAAGCCAAAACAACCAAGCAAGGTTTGTGCAAAGCTAATATTTTCCTTTTAGTCTTTGATGACAAAGTTTTAGAGCTGATGAGTTGATGTGTGCTCTTCCCTCCCAGTTTAATGGATCATAAACTTGTGAAAACCATATCTATTTTCTTCTTGAAATACCAGTTTAAATGATCCAGCAGCTCTAGTTTAGGGTGATTTGAATTTCATTAAATGCTTAATAATAAAGAAATTAGCTTTCGTATAGAATACATTGATAACAGTAGTGGGAGGTGTTTATTGCAAAATATTTAGGCCAGTATGGATAGGGGACTCTTGCAGTTACCTGTGTTGTATAAAATGCCAAAGCAGGCAAAAGTTTTAAAAATTTTAATGATCATTCCATTGTGTCAGTATGTGAACTTCCCTGTGTAGGGATACATAAAATCAATACAAAGAAACATCCTGTAGAAGATCTACAAAAAGCAATTGAGTTTTGTAATTTACTTTTCCATATAATTTAAGTTTAAAGTAATTTAAACTTGCTACCTTCTTCTCAGATAGCTATGAATTCAATAGGTTAATTTAATATGAACAACTGGGGTTTTGTCTACTTCAAGGTATAAAGCTCAGGTAAAAGAGAAGATAATATATTAGTTATTAATTCAGTTATATAGCTCTTGAGGTGCTTAATATTTGGTCTACCCAAGTAGCACCAAGGTACTCTAGTAATTTTCTTAGAGAGGTCTTCCATCATTCTCATTGCAAATCCTTACGAAATCCCTAGTCTTACTCTTCTGAACTTCAGACTCCTGAATTTTAATAGTTACTAATGGATGTTAGCTCATGCTGTCTCACACTGCTGTGGTTGTGGTAACCAGGCAGGAGTATGAAGAAGAATTATCTGTGTTGCTGATATGTGTTATGGAGAAATTTACTCACTGGTTTTCCCTTTTTTGTTGTTGTTTTCTTTCCCTGCAGTCTGTGATTGTAAAAAGTGTTGAACGAAATGCCTTAAATATGTATGAGGCACGGAAATGTCTCTTGGGACTTGAAAGTAGCGGAGTCACCGTAGTATCAAATCCCTCTACTGTCTCATGCCCTGTTGGTCTGTCTTGTCCTGGTTTGGATATTTTGTCCTCAGCAGGACTAGGACTCACTGGGCTTGGTATGCATCCATTATATTTATATTTTCTTTTATATAGATTTGTTTTAAACTTAATTCACTTTACTAGAAAGAAGAACCAGATGTGTGTTTTATGGAAGGAATTGTGTTGCACAGAGGCTGTGCAACAGCCTCTGGCCTCTCAAAGGCTTCTTGTTAAAGAACTTCTCCAAGGCTTTTATAATCAGGTGTGGGACTCATCCCTGTAGAAAAATCTCTGAAATTGTGCAAACCACTTGGCTGAAAGGGGGGGAAATACAGGTGAAGCAGGACATGGGTTTTACAGCTTCTTTGGCTGTGTGATGTCTCAGGCTGTCCTGAATTTGGATGGGTACTTAAGCCTGGCAGCAGGCTTACTGGGAAAGGTAACAGCAAACACCACATTTCAGGTCAGTATCTCACTGTAATTGAGGGATCCATGTGCTTCTAGTTTAGCAGTAGGAAATTTAGGATAAAAATTAATAAACCCCTTATCTTAATTTTATTGAAGTAACTCATAGTCCAGACTGAAATTACCATTTTATTTTCTAGCTATGCAAATACCTTTGTATCAGAAATGTATAGATAGAAAAAACAAGTAGTCCCAGAAGAATCTAGTGACAAATCTTGACAGAGGTCCTAGAAACTCTTGAGTTCTCATGTAACCAGCATTGTCCCTTGTGACCTGCCATGCAGGAGTGCTGTGTTGTTCCATCTCACGTGTTTCCTTGGGGTCACACAAGGGAAAGTGTGTCATTTCATTGTGATTTTTAATGCTGCTTCCTGTGACTGTTCTTGTCATGCTGCACTTTGGGGGTTTGGGGTTTTTACCTTTTCAGTGTGTAGTGCTGAACTGCTTTGTGAATGCTTTTATACAAAGAGCTGGTTTGGGGGAATGTTTTGGGAGAGATCAATGCATTTGGGGGGTGATTTACAGCCTTTCTGCAGCAGTATTGAAGGTGCAAAAAGAAATTGAGTAGTTGTTAGTGTGCAAGTTGATTCACAGGAGCTTTTGAGAAAAAGGTTACTGTGTGAAATGAAAGTGAGGTGGTGCAGAGGAGTTGCTTTCTTGTATCTGTGATGCTGCTTTGAAACAAACCATGAGTAACAACTGAGGGGATACAGAGGGGTGCTGGGGCTGAGAAGCAGCCAGTGCAGACTCCGTTATGACAAGAGGTAGGGTCCAGTAGAAGGACATAAAAGATGCCCCAATTTTTTTTGGATATATGATGCCCAGTTTAAGAACAATAATTCTTAATGTGCTTTTGATGTGCACCAAATGAACAACAAGTTTGATGTTAAAATTGATCTGTGAAATACAGGCAGGTGCAAATGAGCAGGGTGTTTGTCTCTTTTCAATTGATACTTCTGTGAAAAATGTTTTCCTATAAATCTAAATATTCACTTGCATAATTTTTTGCAGGCCTTTTAGGTCCAACAGCCCTGTCAGTCAACACCTCAACTGCTCCAAACTCTCTGTTGAACGCCCTTAATAGCTCTGTGAGCCCTTTGCAGAGTCCAAGTTCAGGGACGCCCAGTCCCACATTGTGGACAACATCTCTTGCTAACACAAACACCCCAGGTTGGTAGAAGCTTAATGTGACTTAAATGAACTGTGCAACACCAGGTCATTAGAATTGCAGTTGCCAAGTTGAGATTAATTAATTCTTTTGAACCTTAATTCCTACGATTACCTTAGCACAGATGAATAAATATGCAAATTTAAGGTTATAGCTTAATATATGACGTGCTGTCACAAGCAGTGTTTTCATCTGTTTTGTGTAGAAAACAAAGTTAACCTACACAGATAAAGCATTATGGTTTTGGCATGCAATTCTAATGGAAACTTTTAGGTAATGTTTTTAGCAATGTGTCAGCTCCATAAAGATTTAGATAAAGTAGTGTAATGCCTGAGGAAGCTAAATGAGACACTAAAGCAGAACATAACCAAATTTTGTTACAGGTTTTTCTGCTATTCCACACCTAATGATACCATCTACTGCCCAAGCAACCTTAACTAGTATTCTGCTGTCTGGAGTGCCTAATTATGGTCAAAACACTCCATCTCCACCACCAGGCTTGACTCCTGTTGAAGTCCATGTCAATGGCATGCAATCAGAAAGTAAAAAAGGTTCACCTTCTTTAAATGGTCACGTAAAGGTAAGTGATACTATGCAGGAGAATCTGATTTCTTTGTACTAGATCTCTACTAAGAAAAGCTGAAAGAGAAAACTAACTATATTAGTAAATTTATAAAGTTTCTAAGTTTAAAAATACACTGCAGTGTTTTTGAATATGAGTTAAAGATTGAGAAATAGAACATTCATATTGTTCTGCTGTACCAGGAATGAATTTCTCATTCTCCTGCACAGATAGAAAGGGGAAATTATTTCATTATTTCTTGAAGCATAAAAATCACTTCAGTGATTTGTGACAATCTTTTCAGGCCTCAAATATCAAGTATGCTGCACTGTCTGCCACATCTCTGGGAGAAAACGTGTTGAGCACAAACCACAGTGATGGAGTAAGGCAGAAAGGTGCTCATGGAGCCTCAGAACAAGTAGCTGCCAAGGCAAATAGTGAAGAAGGTGAGATTGTGTTCCTTTGTCTGGTAGTGTTTGTACAGTCTGTGTACAGTTCATGATACAAAAATGTACCGATATTCTCTCTGAATTGGTTTTGCAACCATGTTTAAAGAAAATATTTCTGGATGTCCCAGATTCATTGTCAAGGAAAGTAAATAGAACCTGTAGTAACTGAGCTGTACTGTTGATAGAAACACCTTAAATCTACATAAAAATGTACTTGCAACATTTTACTTATTCCCTAGGACCAGAGGGAAGATAACCTACAGGGATTTTAGTATTTTTTACAGCATCTTAACTAAACTCTGCTGGTTTAAATAATGTTTTATTTTTGATTTTTAACTAAAGGAAATAATATCACTGAGAAGTTTTTTACAGAAAATTATGTAGATCTAACCTGGTTGACACTGGGAAACAATTTTGTGTGCTTTTCAACAGCAGTTCAGTTATGCTACCATTTAGAAGCTAAAGTACTTAACTGTCCCCTTCATTCTTGGAGAGGGGGAAAGCCAGCTCCAGCTTGAGCAAATATGTGTAAAGGCCTTGTTTCCCTTTCCAAAACTGATCAAGGAGATGATCTCTTATTTAGGGTTGTGGTCACTTGAAATACTGATTTGAATAAAAGGTACATTGGCAATTTAAGGTGATAAATATTTCTAAAATCATGTTCTAAAGATATTTGAACATGAAGTGGGAGTAGCTCTTATTCCAGCTGAAGTTACTGAGCACCTGGCACAGTCTATTAAAACTGGGTATAAAATCAAATTTCTTCAGAATACTTAGTCCCTTTGAATTGCCAGTCTACTCATTTGTTATTAATTATTATTACTTAAAAGTATGAAGAATGAATATACTTAGTGTGACTACTATATATGTGAGTAATGACACCTTTTTTCTGCATTTGAACTTGTACATCTAGACTGCTTAACCTTGACCAAATAGCTACCCCTGAATACAGTCCTGTAGGGAGGAGGAGGAGGTTTTCTCCCACAGTTATCATTCCCTCAGAAAGCTCCCTGGAACACAGCAGTGTTGTTGTTTAACTCTCCTTTTCTTGGCCTTGTAGGTTGCAATGATGCTTTTGTAGAAGTGGGCATGCCTCGCAGTCCGTCCCACTCAGCAAACACCAGTGACCTGAAGCAGATGATAAGCTCTTCCAAGCAGGCCTGTTCCAAGAGACAAACAGTGGAATTACTGCATGGCACTAAAAACTCCCACTTACAGTAAGCTGAGTGTATAAACACAGATTAGTGGAACTTTCACAACATAAAATTACTTCACATGTTTTTGTACGCAGGAGGGTTGATTCAGTTATAAGATACTCAAGGAACTGATTTAATTTGGCCTTGATTTTCCATCACATTTGGTGTTAATATAGCCCTCTGTTTTTCTGATAACTGCAGACTTTGAATGCTTTTTGTTCATCCTATTTCTCCTTGGGTTTAAAAAATGTCTTTCCTCTTCCAGAAAAGAGTGGAGATCCTTGTCAGTGGAACTTTCATTACCTGTTTCTAAAGTGTACACTTTTGCACTTTCCTTCTTTATTGATTGCTTAGAGAATAATTTCTGACAGCTTTTTCCTCTTGTGTGTACCTGAGGCTGTTTCTTCCTTAGGAAAGGTGTGTTCAGGGCATAGCAGCATGTTCTCAAACACTTGTCTCAGTGATGATTTTGGTTGGATTGTCTCTTTAATGACCCAACAGTAGGAAAGGCTTGTTTGAATCATAATACATCTTGGCAACACAGGTTTTGTTCTTAATGCAGTGTTTTTGTCCAGCGTACTCATGTTCTCACTGGGAACTGTTTATCACCACTCTTTTGAGACACATTTATTTTGCTTCGTTTATTTACACTATTAAGGCTATGATATGTATTTCATTAATTCTGGTTTCACAGTTTAAAAATCCAAGGAATCCTGCTAACCAAATTCAGTTGTTTGTGTGTCTTGTTCTTTTTATTGAGGACATACTGCTCACAGTTTCCTTGGGGGTAGTAGTTTGCAGCTTTTAAAACATGATCACTTTTTCAAGAGTTCATACTGTTCTAAAGTAGGCCTAAAATGTTGTTGAGTTTAGAAAAAAACAAAAATTGCACCAAGAGGTAATGCAGACACGTAGGACTGCAGTTATTGAAAGCAAGTAGGACCTATGTCAACTTTTAGTCCCTATTTGCAATCTCTTTTCATCTTACAACTATGAACCTGTTAAAACTGCTGGCCCGGGCAAGGTGAAACAGGAAATTACACTGTGTAGGGTTGCATGCAATAATTCCAGATACCAGACAGCTCAAAACTGAATCCATAGGCTATACCTCTTATTTGGTAATACAGAAAGGAGAAACACTTGCTTTCCTTCACTGACAGAGAAAAAGGTACAGGAAAGCTGAAACGTTTGGAAATATTGCTAAAAGCACTGAGATCTTTGTGTGCAGGCATGTCTTGAACCTGGCTGCCAAGCTTCTCAGGATGAAGCTGTTAGCAGAGCTGCACTGAATGTTGTGTTCCGGTGAAGAGGCAGCCCGAGCTAAGCCCGAGCTAACAGTGCCTTTGTCCCCCCAGCACTGCGGACAGGCTGCTCTCAGAGGCCGAGCTGGCTGCCCCAGAGAGCCCCGTGGCCGATAAGAAGGCCCCAGGCAGTGAGCGGGCGGCCGAGCGAGCGGCAGCTGCCCAGCAGAACTCGGAGAGAGCACGTCTGGCTCCGCAGCCCTCCTTTGTAAACATGCAGGTAGGTCCCTCTGGATGAAGGCCAGTGGCGTAAATCTTGCTGATTGCAGAGTGAAGTTACCATAGAATGCAGAGGGGACTGGGGATTGGAGGCTGAATTCTCATTACCGTTTCAGTAGAAGCATTCACAGCCAAGACATCAGCTGTTTTGACTGAGGAGTGGGTTGTCAGTACAAGGTCTTGAAAAGAGAAAAGCTCTTATGCTTCTGTTAAGTAAAACAATTTAAGTACAGAAAATTGTGTGGCTGTGTTTGTCTCCACAAGCATCATTTGCCTGTTAGAAATCTTACATTGTCATGTGGAGAGAATTATAGCTGCAAAATACATGTTACAGCTCTTCATGTGCAGTGACAGCTTGGTTAATTACAGCCTACAAATACATGCTACTGCCATGTTACTGCAAATCTCCCCAGGCAGGGAGGAGACCCCTTTGGCTGTTTGTCAGGAAGCAGTAACAGTGTTATTTTCAGTATAGATCTGTTGAAGTGTGGGCATAACCAGACTGTATGGAGTAGTGGAACAAGAGGAAGGCTAGTGTTTTGCAGCCCTTTTCCTCAGTTATTCTTCTAGTTATTTTCAGTAGAGAATGCAATACTTCAGGCTAATACAGCATTTTTGTAGTTTGTAGTTTTAGATTTCCTAATTTGTAATTCTGCAAAGGGTAGCTTGTTTAATCAGGGATATTTAAACTTCACATCTTCCATTGACATAGGTAGAATACAACCGAAAGTTGTTTACATTCTCTCAAAACTTCTTTTCTTTTCACAAGATGAGTGTAGGGAGGAGAACCAAACCTGGAAGATGATTGTAAATAACTGTGGTGCCTAGATTTGCAAAGACGTATTACCTTTTTTGTTCTGTTGAGGAATGTTTTAAATGCCAAGAAGAGATAGTTAAAGAAGAGAAACTATGCTTGAAAGGTATCTTACTAAAAAGCAAATTGAAGAAAAAATTCTTCCTAAGCTGTTTGTAAATACTGCTGTAGCCTCACTCATATCAAAATCTGATAGTTATTTAAAGTCTTTATCAACGTTTGAGTGAACACTTTAATTGCAACCCAAGACAGTAACTAAGGCTACCATGAAATTATTGTGCAGTATTTCAGGTTTCTCCTAGATATATTCACTGGCTATTTTGAAAACCGTTGTTTTCACAGAGATGATGAGTACCGGAGTGACATTTAGTTAGAATGGCAATTAAATTATCTTCTGCATGTTTAATTTTTAGGCATTTGACTATGAACAGAAGAAACTACTAGCGACCAAAGGTATGTTGATGAGCAGTGACTTCTGAAAAGTTTGTTGGCACGTGGGTGAAATGATTTCCTCAAGTTTCAGTTTTGTAATCTGATTTTTAAGAAAATCTGAAAATGGTAGTGAAACATTTATATATTAGCTTTATGTTGCAAAAAATTTCTTAATACCAACATGGTAAAAAATACTGTAGAAGCAGCTTGCAGTTGGGATGTGCAAGTACCTCCATGTGCAAATGACTATATGGTTTTCAGAGAGCTCATTGTTGTAACACTTTGCTTTATTTGGATGCAAATTAAACTTAAAGGTGTTTATTATATCAGCTAAATCTCCTCTCATTTTAGGGATAAATTAAGTTGTAGAATTGGTAAGGAGCTTACCCATATCTTTGACCCTGTTGTAAAATAAACCAAATTACCTGTTTGCCAAAAGAAAATCTGAAGTTCTTCTCTTTGAAACAGATTCTTTTGGCTCCCATAGAGCTCTGTGGGATTTAACTGTCTTATAGCAGAGTAGATTGCTTTCAGGAAGGGTAGGTTTCAAGCTGTGTAGCAAGCAGGGGTGTTTAGGGTTCCCTGTTTGCTGGGCTCAGGCTGTTAGCGAACATCACTTCAGTATTATCCTCTCAGTACCTTTACTAGGGCTGAGACTTGCTGATTTGTCTCTGTATTTCCAGCTATGTTAAAGAAGCCAGTTGTAACAGAAGTGAGAACTCCAACAAACACATGGAGTGGTTTGGGGTTCTCTAAATCAATGCCTGCAGAGACTATCAAGGAACTAAGAAGAGCGAATCATGTATCGTACAAGCCTTCCATGACAACTACATATGAGGTATATAAAAGTATATTGTAATGGAAGTTTACTTTTAGTGAATGATACAGTTGTTTCTCTTGAGAAATGTCTAACTTCTATAAAAACCAAGTCTTGCAGATAACTGTTCTAAATATTTTTTATAGTGAAAAATATTTCTTAAATAAATATTAAGGCATATGGTATACGTTCAGCCCAACGTACAAATGGATCTATATCTGTTTCATAGATAAGTCTTAGAGCATAGGTATCTGCTTCTTAAAATATTTTTTTAAAGCAGCTTTGAATAACTTACAGGATCAAACATCTCAGTAGTTGCAAACAAGCAATAGGGAATTTTTAACCTAATAAGAGCCTATAAAATACACCTAATAAGTGTATATATGACAGATAATCTATATAATGTGTATAAGTGCATGGTGGAGGAGAAAAGCAGAACAAGAAGCTCTTCTTTCCTTCTGTGGACAGAACTGTAACAGCTGTCTCTACTTGCACTCTTCACTGGGTTCAGAATTTTCCCAGGCAGAAGGCAGACTGAGTCCAGCAATTCTCTTCAGAGTCCCAGCATGGGAATCTTGCAGGAAATTTGTTCCTTTCTTCTCAAAGGCATGCTGAAGTTGCTTTTTAGTGTTCTTCCTTGCTGTATTCCTTCCCAGCTTCCATGGAGACACCATTTTCTGTTCTGCCTATATAAAATGTGGTATGTTTCATAAAGAAGGGGACTTCACAGTGCTCTAGGATACATCTGTTAATGATGATCTGTTAATGCAAAAGAAATACTCAGCCAGAATAAAAATGTGCCTTGGTGTTCTCCACTTGGCATATCAACTTTCTGAGCCATTTAACTATATGTAGTATGCTTGGCTACATGTAATGCACTAGTAACTAGGGGAAAGAAAAACTTGCAGTCAAAATCTGAAATTTTTTTGGCATACTTTTCTATGTTGGTTGATTTGGGGTGGAGTTTTCCCCCAGGCCTTGATGTCTAAAATCTCTAAATAGGTCTGTGATTCTAACCAAGAACAGTGTTTCTTCAGGGGTGTCAGTTTTACTAAATAGCATAAAAGATTACCTCCTAAGTGATGCTTTTCAACTGCAGTTTGGTACAAGTTTATAGAATTAAATTGTTAATTTCCACAATTTTTAGCTCATGTAAGTATGTGATATCTATAATGTAGATTTATTTTGGGTACCTTCCCATGGAATACTGCTGCCTTGTATTGCTACATTCTGATTCACAGTGATGAAAACTGATAATAAGTATTTTAAAGGTATATGAAAATCTATTTAAAAAGACTCCAGACAAAGCAACTACAAATTCACAAGGCATTGCAGAATTGTTGTTGTAGTATTGTGTGAAAGACTTGTGTTGTCAAGCAGAGTGTACTTGATCCACTTATCTTCAGATAAATGTTCTGTTCTCTTCCCTGTGAAGGGATGTAGTCAATAGACTGCTTTGTCTAGAATTTGTGTGGGAATTTGATACCATGGAATGTTTTGGAAACTTGGAAATACCGAGCAATTTGTTTTGAATCATGATCTTTAAATAACTCCTGCTTAAAAACTGTGAACTGCATATGTTTTAAGCACACCTGCTGTTTTCGTGTCCGGTTTGCAATTGTTTGACTATTTATCAGCTGCCAAAAGAATGTTTGTGAGCATTAAGAGCTGCTTTTTAAGTGAGCTGCTTCAAAGAAAATATCTGAGTCACAATGAAAGCTCTGTTTTCAGCCCAAATTATCTTTCTGTGATTTGCAGGGTTCATCCATGTCTCTTTCCCGGTCCAGCAGTCGGGAGCACCTGGGAAATGGCAGTGAATCTGATAACTGGAGAGACCGAAATGGGCTTGGACCCACTGCTCATGATTTTGTCTCCTCAATTGGCAGCCCCAAACGGAAACAAAACAAATCAGGTTAATAAACATTTAGTATCTGATTTAAAGAAAATAATAATATTGATATCAATATTTATTCTGATATGAATGTATCCTGACTTCACTAGGGCTTTAAATTACTGTCACCTTGTAAAGTAATTATTTCTTTTACAAACTGAGAAGTGTAAGCTTGTGCAACATGATAATACAAATAATGGTCTAAAAGGAAATCTCTTAAGAATATTTGTTAAATGCCAAACATCCTTGTTGAAAACTCTTTGCTGTTATGGAGTGGATTTTTCAAGGTGTACTGAAATTGACTTGTAAAAAGGCTTATTTCTAGACTACTCTTATTCTGCTCTGTTGACAGTGCAATAGCAGCCTGGGCTTGATTGGGTTATTTACTTACTGGTGAAGTCATAGTCTGTGCTGAAACTGGATTTTAAAGCATGATTCTCCTTATGGGGATAAAATTTGCAAGAACATGTAGTGACAGGACAAGTGGGGAGTGGCTACAAAGACAGTAGATTCAGGTCAAATATTATGAAAAAAATTTTCCCTGCAAGGGTGCTGAGACCCTGGCACAGGTTGCCCAGAAAAGCTGTGGCTGTCCCTGGATCCCTGGGAGTGTCCAGGGCCAGGCTGGCCAGGGCTTGGATCAACCTGGGATAGTGGAAGGTGTCCCAGCACATGGCAGAGGTTTGGAATGAGATCATCTTTCAGGTCCCTTCCAGCCCAGGCAATTCTATGAAAAGGAATTTGTCCATGTGTTTGGCATGGCCTAGCATGATTTTAAATACTGGTTTCTGTGGATACAGGCTATATGTTTCATACTTTTTAAACATTGTTTGAAGATCAAAAGTTGAAATTTACTTTAGTTAAACTCTTTGAAACCTTATTTTTAAAATAAGTTAATAGATACCTTTTCGAAAGATTGAAAAGTGGAGGTAGAAAATACTAAATCCATACTATCTATCTACTTCATGGGGAAATAAGGACGCTCACTGTTTATACTTTTTGTTGCTGTTTTTTCTTTTAAAAGAGTAAACCTAAATCCAAAATTCAAAGTACACAGATAATAAAATTTGGACATAGTAAGAAAGGATAGTGCCAATTAGAAAAAAAATATTCATGGGCTTAAAGAGCACATTAGTTTAGCTGTGAATGGTTGCACATCATATTCTAAATACTTGGAGATCTAAAGACAAGTTTATTTGAGATCAATCTATTGATGTTTTCAACCTTACTGCCCAAAACAACCTAAAAAAACTGGAAGTTCTAAGTTAATTAAAAGAATTAAGGATTAAAAATATATTTACATGTGTATTAGAATAAAATTGGAAACACAAATACATCAGCAGTGAAAGAAAATGTTCTATGGCAGCTGCAGCTTTCCCAGAGAATAAAATGTGTGGATAAAGGATAAAAGAAACAGTGATGAGTTGGCTGGACAAAAGTAGGTCTATAGAAAACAAACAGTGGAACTTAATTAAGTTAATTAAGGAGGATCCTAGCAAACATGGACCAGTTTGTCTGACCTCAGTACCTGGAAAGGTAATGGAAAAGTTTATACTGAGTGTCATCATGCAGCACTTATAGGATGTCCAGGGTATCAGACCCAGCTAGCATGGATTTAGGAGGGGTAGGTTGTGTTTGACCAACCTGATCTCCTTTCATGACCAAGTGACCCACCTGGTGGATGCAGGAAAGGCTGTGGATGTTGTGTACCTGGACTTCAGCAAGGCCTTTGACACTGTCTCCCACAGCACGCTCCTGGAAAAGCTGGCAGCTCATGGTTTGGACAGGAACACTCTTTGCTGGGTTAAGAACTGGCTGGAGGCCAAGCCCAGAAAGTGCTGGTGAACGGTGCTGCATCCAGCTGGTGGCCAGTCACCAGTGGTGTCCCTCAGGGGTCTGTGCTGGGGCCAGTCCCGTTGAATATTTTTATTGGTGACATGGATGAGGGTATTGAGTCTTTCATTAGTGAATTTGCAGGCAACACTAAGCTGGGAGTGTGTGTTAATCCGTTGGAAGGTAGGAGGGCTGTGCAGAGAGACCTGGAACTGTTGGATGGATGGGCAGTGTCCATAGGATAAAGTTTAACAAGTCCAAGTGCCGAGTCCTGCATTTTGGCCACAGTAATCCCCTGCAGTGCTATAGGCTGGGGACGGTGTGGCTGGACAGTGCCCAGGCAGAAAGGAACTGGGGGCACTGGTGACAGCTGGCTGAACATGAGCCAGCACCGTGCTCTGGTGGCCAAAAAGCCAACGGCATCCAGGCCTGGATCAGGAATAATGTGACCAGCAGGGGCAGGGAGGTCATTCTTCCCCTGTATCTGGCACTGGTGAGGCTGTAACTTGAGTTCTGGGTCCAGTTCTGGGCCCCTCAGTTTAGGAAGGACATTGAGATGCTTGAGTGTGTCCAGAGGAGGGCAACAAGGCTGGTGAGGGGCTGGGAACACAAACCCTGTGAGGAATGGCTGAGGGAGCTGGGGTTGTTTAGCCTGGAGAAAAGGAGACTCAGAGGTGACCTTACCACTCTCCACAGCTTCCTGAAAGGTGGCTGTAGTCAGGTGGGGGTCGGTCTCTTTCTCCAGGCAGCAACTGACAGAACGAGAGGACACAGTCTCAAGCTGTGCCAAGGGAAATGTAGGCTGGATGTTAGGAAAAAGTTTTTCATGGATAGAGTGATAAAGTATTGGAATTGTCTGCCCAGGGAGGTGGTGGAGTCACCATCCCTGGATGTGTTTAAAAAAAGACTGGGTGTTGGTGCCATTGTCTAGTTTTTAGTATTAGGGCATGGGCTGGACTCAGTGATCTTGGAGGTGTCTTCCAACCTAGTTGTCCTGTGAATTCACAAAAAAAAATGTTTTATGCTGTTCATTCTCTCAGACCACTGGGAGGTGCTTTTTTTCTGAAAAATAAAGATTTATATACTTTGTAAATTGAATGATATAGCTGAAAACAATGTTGGTGGAAAACCATGCCCTTCTGTGATACGTCTGAAAAGTTCACTTGTTCTCTTCCAGCTGAACACTATCTCAGTAGCAGTAACTACATGGACTGCATTTCCTCGCTGACAGGAAGCAATGGCTGTAACCTCAACAGTTTGTTTAAGGGATCTGATCTGCCTGAGCTCTTCAGCAAGCTAGGTTTGGGCAAATACACAGATGTATTCCAGCAGCAAGAGGTTGGTGTTCCTTCAAGAAGCACCTTTGTGTTGGTAGGATGTTTTCCAGCACTAGTTGTGCTGTCTCTTCACTACAGGCCACTTAGAACTCACTTTGTGACAGGATTTTCATGAGCTGTTCTTTCAAAGCTGGATCATACATCTTAAAATTGGGATAAATACTCAAAATCTCAAGTCTCATTGTATATTTATGTATTTATATATTTATAAATAAATAAGAATCATTGATTTTCTCTGCTTTTCAAGAACTGACAACTTTTTAATTTCTCCTTTTCTGTCAGAACTGTAGCAAATTGAGCAACTGTGTGAAGAAGATATTGTAAAGCCATGATTGCTGTTTACATGCAAAGAGTAGTTTGCATGTAAAATGGAGCAGGGAAAAAAAAATGAAGCTGTTCTGAACCATATTTATTACTTAATACTTTTGTGGAAAGACTTGTTTTGCATAGTTTTCCAATTTATTTTTACTCTAGATTGATCTGCAGACATTCCTCACTCTTACGGATCAAGATTTGAAAGAGTTGGGAATTACCACTTTTGGTGCCAGAAGAAAAATGCTGCTTGCAATCTCAGGTAAAAAACACGGAATACCATTTATTGATTTTAAGCACTGTTTGTATTCTTCTCACTCAAATTTTATGTTTATAGTCAACAAAGGAAAAGAGCCTTGGAAAGACTGAAAAGTAGTGTACAAGAGGTACTATTAGCTTGCCCTTCACCAGAGGTACTTAAACCCAGGCTTTATAGAGCTTTCCTATTACCTAATTAGCAGCTCACTTGCAATAGTGCTGTAAAACTGGAGCCTGGTAGAAAGTTCATATCACACCAGATTGTGAAGTTTTATGCCCCAAAATTGTGGGTTCAGGAATCTCTGGGATTACAGAGCACTGCAAGGTCTGAACAGCACTACATACCAATCACAACTGGCATTTTCAGCCTTTTGGTTCCTTGTTCTCTATTTTATTGATTAGCAGAGCAGTCATCCTACTGGAAAAAGTGCCTACTTTGGGGGGGATTTGTGATTTGTTTTTTTTTTTGTTGTTTGCAAATGTACTTAGTTCAGTAGCAGTCCTGAAAATCGATGTAATCGCTCAGTGATTTGTATCTAGCACAGTTTGTTTACAAGAACAGGAAAGTGGAGAAAAGAAAAATATTTCATGCGATTTATTACTAATACGAGATTAAGGTGCACATTTAAATGAGATGTGACCATCTGTTGTTTCTGAAAGTCCTTATTAAAATACTGCTTCAGTTTTATACTTAAAATAAAGAATTGTGCATGGAGAAATGATCAAGTTGGTAAAGAGCTTTTCTGTCAATCTGAGTCTACACTGCATGGTTGTGCCTCCAGTAAGATTGCAGTCTTTGAGTATTATAACAGAAACTTTTAAAAGTTTCAGCTATGTCAATTTGATCAAAATCAATATTGCAAAAAAATTAGATATTTTACAGTGTATCAGAGACAAATAAGAATTGTCCCAAGTAGATACCTTCATCCCAAGGAGCCTCTGAGTCTTAACCTGATGCTCTTATTGTCCTGTTGGACTGTTTGTTAATTGAAGGAGTACCTCAGATATTTTCAGTGCATACCATATCTGTCTAAAATACATTGTTTGTTGAAACAGAAGTTCTGCATTTGGTTTAGATCAAAACATTAAAATTGATTTCTGATGGGAGATTTCTGTGGGTGTGCTTGACCTCTCCAGAACTGAACAAAAATCGAAGAAAGCTCTTTGACCCGTCAAACATCCGTGCCTCGTTCCTGGAAGGTGGAGCCAGTGGGAGACTGCCACGCCAGTATCACTCGGACATTGCCAGTGTCAGCGGGCGCTGGTAGCAGGAAGTTGGGCTCAGAAATCAGCTGGAAAGATGGACATGGCAATCCTGTGGACAGCCTTCACTGCACACCACCCTCTGCACTTTGGGAGTTTAGGTGTCAAGGACCAAAGCGTTTTGTATGCACAATACTGTGCCAAAAAATCAGAGAGAACACATTTTGTCAGTTGTCTTTTGAAACACCAAATGTGGGTTATGTTTTACTCATATAGATTGGACAGAATTTGCAATAATAATAATATAGGGTTCTTTGTTTAGTATTTTATTACCTATAACTATAATGTATGCACTGAATTTTGTACTTTGTTGAATGAAGGAGGAATGAGGAGCTGGGATGCCAGAGAGCATAGATTTGGCTTTATCAAGATGGATTCTTCTGGTACTGCTTAAAATAATTATTGAGGTCTTTCTGCACTTTACATGTTCTGATTTCTTGTCCTGTGGAAATCTATTTCTCTTTCATTTCCATATCAATTTTTGTATTGGCACTAATCAAAATTTTTCAGGTGTTCCTACATTGTCACATCTCACTATAATGGTACTAGAAACTGGTTCTTAAGTAGATTTTTCTTTTTCCTCTCTGTCTCCCAGGTAGTTATCTGAAGAGATTGTTCCAAAATCAAGTCACCTGGTAGTGGACCTGTCCTATTATGCTCTTATGAAGCAGTCTAATACTGCCTGCAATAATACTCACTGTAACAAATGCAATGAAAGACCAAAATGGACCTTGCAATATTAACCCTTTGCAGTCCACATATTTAACTGCTGCCTTTATGCTGAAACTGTTTTTAATGGTTGTCTCAAAGCAAAGGGCTATTTTTAGTACCCTGCCACTAAAGGACACTTATTTATATCAGACTTTTATTTTTAGATTCTATACACCTACAATATGTAATGAATTAAACTGATCTACTGCAGATTTATGGTAGAGACCAAAAGGCATTCATCAAACTAGAGCTCTAGGCTGTCAGTTTGATTAAACAGACAACTAATCTAATTTGACAAGACAGCACTGTTGCCATTTAATAAATGACACATATTACTTACATGACTATGCATGCAGCAGTGAAATGACCTACATAAAATAGGTGTAATAGCATCTGTTTTGTTCAATCTAGATTTGTAATTGTGAGCTGCAGAAGTGTTTGAAACTCTGGAGTTGAACTATTTCTGAAACAAGTTATGTTCAACAGAATGAGTCCATATTATAAGTGGCTAGAGCTAAATTTTGCATTATTACACTGTGAAAGTCCGAAAGATTTGGCAATGTTATTCCTCTGTCTTTACAGATGTTGTGTTATGAGTTTATGAAGGGTTTCAATGAATGAAGGAATCCACGAAGTGCCTCTTTTTGCAATGCAATATATTGTTTCCAAGCATTAATTGAAAAGCATTCCCATGAGAAATATTGTGAATTACCTTACCTCTACTGTAATGTATTATTTATGTTCACTATACAAGCCTTTTGAGATGGACATAAACCACTGTCAAGTGCTCTTAACAGAAGGCATTAGAATAGCTTTTACAGTAGTTGGGGTTTATGCAAAAGCGGGTGAGAGAGTTTTGACACTTTCCATGGGTAATTCTTTCTTTTAAGGTGAGAATGCAAAATGATGTATGGAGAAAGTTGCGTACACAAAGGGAATTTAAAGAGACTATTAATTCAGGGCATAGATGATCAAGCAATAATATAAAGTCTTGTGGTTAGCTAAAAATTGCTGCTCAGTGCTTATTTCTGCCATATCTACTCAATGGTGTATAACTGGGTGACTTCTGTAGATCAAGTAGCAGCATCATCTGGTTTTAAAATGGTTCTGCAGATGTGACTGGCTGAAACTGTATCTGGTACTCACAGTTGTTCACAGCAAGAGCAACTTCATGGAAACACTCTTGGAAGCCACAACTTCTCATTCTAAAGCTATTTACACTTGTGCTTACTTCTAAGCATGCAGATAGTTCTATTCACATGGACTATTTATGTGCTTACAGATAAGCTGTTGTTTAAATGTTCACATTTGCAAGCCCAATGCTTGCAAATCAAATTGCATTGAGACACATTATTTTATAAAATATTTTTAATGAACTAAATATTCAACAACACTGTGTACGGATTTTTCTGCTGCCCCTTCTTGCTTATTTTGCCTAAACTTAAAAGCATCCAAAAACCTTGCACTCAGATTTTTAGTCTTTTGTAGGTACATGCTATGCATCCAGATGGTACTATACTCAAAAACTGATTTTCTTACAGTATTAAGTGGATGTGGTCTTTTGCTGAGCAGTGCTTATTTCATCTACACCAAAATGAAGAATTTCCCATGAACAACATTATTTTTCAGTAGGGCTTCACATAAAAAAAAAAAAAAACAACCCAAAAAAACCCACAAAAAAACCACACTGGAAATAAAGAAAATTCTCACTTACTTTGATTCCACAAAGGGAATATAACAGTACAGTGTATCATATTGTTAGTGTTACATTATGCACAAATATTTGACTTGCTACATAAAATGTTAGTTTTAAATCTGTGCCTTAACAGTGACCAGTTATCTGTAAATATAGAGCAGATACAGATTGTATTTTTGTGGGTTGTGTCCTTTTAGTGATTTTTTTAAAAAATGAAAGTTGAAATTAAAACATAAAAAATGGAAATTTTCAAAACTAATCAGTGTTGCATAAAATAAATTTATATAACTCCCTTGTATTCTGATTGGTTCATGAAATATTTTTATATTGACTCAGTTCCAGGGATGCTTGCTTGTTAATAAAATATAAAAAGCAGTATTTGACATAATGACAACATGTTTCTTTCACATGTTAATGCTTCATGTGTTTTACTATTCTTTTTTTTTCACATACAGTGTCTTTGTCTGACTTTTAAGTGAGAATGCTTTTTTGGGGTGCCTCTCCTTAATCTAAGAAGCAGTAAATTATCACAGGTTCGGTTCTTAGCAGGTTTTAGTGGTTTAGCTCACAAGTTCTATTCTTTGGTCTTCCCATTTTAATGACTGTTTTAGTCAGGCTAGCAGAGAGTTGTGTGGTTTTTTATGACGGTCATTGTACTGTCATTTCCAATGTAGAAGTACGGGGGAAGGAGAGGGAAGGAAATTCTTTCTTAAAGCTGCTGGGACATGACCAGTCAGCCTGGCAAGAGGCACAGCTGTCACACTGAGGTGATGTGCACACAACAGACACAGACAGTCCTGTCTGTTTGCTCCACAGCTGCTGCTACAGGTTCAGTATTGCTCTACCTCACTCGGTGCTCTTGGGCATCTCATTATCCCGAGATACAGCAATGGTCTCTGTTTTATAGACACAGTTCTCCAATGGCTGTTCCTGGCTCACTGACCTTGCAAAACTCAGAGTTGTTTTTCTGAATACCTCCTGAGAAGTGCAGATGTGGAAACAAGTTTGTGAAGGAAATAGATCAAACTGTTCTGCTGAGGACAACTGAAGGGTGTGGTTCTAAGCACCAATTTACTAGGCATTGACATAAATTAAGTGGAAATTTACAGGCAGGTGGGCTTGCAAATTGCACAGAGTTTCTGATGTCTGACCTATAGTGAGCTAGGAGGGTCTGAAGCAAGGTAGTTTCCTTTGTGGACCATTTATTTGGGCATATTGCTTCCAACAGCTTTAGTCAGCAGAGTGTAAAACTCGTGTGGGAGGCGATGGAGCATTAGAGCTTGTTGACTGCTCTCCTTATAGTGCAAGCGGTGTTCCCAGCAGCTGGCATGGTACATCATCAACAGGATTGCTCCCTGAACAAAGTGGGCATATCTCTCTCTGCTACCAGTCAGTGGAACGAAATTTGTGATTTTCAGTCTGAATAAAAAGTTGCATTGTAAGAAAAGTTGCCAGTACACAAGAAAAAAATGGGTGGAGTCTCCAAGGTCTGGAAAGATTAAAAGTGAGGCATCTGTCTCTACATTTGAATCCTACTCCAATCTAACAGTTGCTGGAGGACTTTACACAAGTTTTATGAGTACTGTTGTAAGCTGGTCAGTACAGGTGTGATGGGCAGGAGTATTCAGAAACTTGTGCTTCTACTGTAAGAAAGCCAAGGACTATTTGATTCTGGGCAAGTCTGGACACTGTTGGAAATACATTTTATCCTTGAAGAACTAGCTTCCTTTGTATCACAGATACTTGAGCAGAAGGAAGCTTTGGTTTTATTTGGAGTTGCTAAAAATTTTTTGAGGGTGTCAAAAGATGCAAAAAACTGGGGAGCTTGTAGAAAAATCTGCCATGTGAATGGCTGGTGTCTGTTATGTTGTTGAGAGCTGCTTTGAAAGCAGCAAGCTGTAAGAATGTTTGAGCAGGTAGGGGGAGGTATTTTAGCATGGTTAAAGATAAAAGAGCTCTTATTTTGAATAAGGTCTAGTTGTGAGTGAGGACTATCTTGTAATCTGAAAAGCACACAATAAACTTGTGCTTTGGTATAAGATTCCTTTATTTTTATTTGGATTAAGATAGCATCTGGAGCAGTAGTAACAAGAATCCAGAAATTACTTAAAGGGTTTTTGTAGATTATATATTTGCATTAAGGAAAATTTGAGTTTTATCTTTGTTTCCTGTGCTGCAGATGCACTTTTTAATAGTGTTTATAATTTTAATATTTTACATGCTTTCATGAGTTAGTAAAGCAGACCTAAAAATAAAAGTAGTAGAACAGTCATACTTTACAATTTTGAATATTGACACAGCTATTAGGAGCAGTTAAATGTTAATAAAGATAAATTTTTCCTCTTACTTTGAAGAAAGTGTACTTGGAAAGAAACAGACTCAAACAAAGTTATTGCATTAGAGCATCATCTAGTGTCAAATTTCCCCACTCACTTAAGGAGTAAGATTTGGGGAATATTTTCTCTGAGAAATGCAGAATGATTCCAGATGTTGATGAAAATATGAAGAAAGATGAATATATTGTGATGGAAATTACCCAGTTTGTGCCAAAACTGTGTCGCAACTTCATGGAAACTAACAGATGGAAAAAGCAAAACATAATATGAGGAAAAAAAAAAAAGCTAAAATAATTATATAATGAAACAAAAATTTGTCACTTCTAACAATGGATGATTAATGTTTTAGGAAATAATGTTGTTACTAACTTAATAATTGTAGAACCATAAATTGATATGGATGTTGCTACACTTCTTTGCTGTGATAGAAATCATGGTTTGTCACCCATGAAGGACAAAAGAGTTGGAGAGGCCTGAAATGCACATGGCAATAATTTATGGTCCCAAAACTAAAGCCATCCATGGGAACTGTAATCTCATGCAGCATACATACAATATAGAAGTGAAGAGGATGTGAGTATTTTTGAGGTTGACAATATAAGAAACCTTCTGTAGACAGTAAATTGTGCTGTATACTACACATGAATATACTAAGAGAAAACAAAATGGAACCCAGGGATAGTTTCCTTTTGTTTTAAAGTGATCCAAAGTTCAGATAAAACAAAATATTCACAACCCTTTCCTTTAGCAGGAGTTTTTCCACCATGCAGCTGAACAATGTTTTTGGTTCCTCAAAAGTATGTTTCTGTTTTCATGCCAAAGCTCATCTCAGAGAGAAGTTGCTACTGCATGGCACCAAAAAAACCCTTTCTTTGAAGTAGCTTGAATAAGCACTGAGTGCTTAGCACTGACAGTTCAGATTCAGAATGCTGATTCTTCCAATACTACAAGATCTCTTCATATAGCCCAGCATGTAGAAATCAGTACAAACAAAGCTGACATCATGAAGTTAAATTGCTGACAGAGTTGAATCATGATTGAAAACCAGATGGGAGACAACTAGGTAACTAATCCCTGTGGGGCAAGAGATGTTTTGGTGGAGCTATATTAAAACTAACTTTGTTCCAGCAGTGTTTCTCTTTGTACCAAATGGTGACAATAGCCAGCAAGCTGGAATTCTGAAGGCATCTGGCATGTAGGAAGGCTCGTCCTGAGCCTGCCTCCAGCACCAGTTATCTTCCATCTTCACTGAAAGTGGTTGCAGATGCTCCACTGTTGACTCAGTGCTTTCTTTCCATTATACTTTTGGACTCCAAATGCTAGAAAGGGCAAACTTTTAAATTTTACATGCAGCTTGATGAGCTTTTTGCTTGCACAAGCATAATGTTTTCTTCTTTTCCTAGGAGTGATTAATGTGGACAGTATCCAGAACCACTAGAGTGGATGAGAGCTTTTAAAGATTTTTTTGAAGGGATTTAAGAGTCATGAGTCAAGACTGGAAATAACACTTCTGGCACTGCTGCCTTTCCTGGCTGCTGGTGGTGTCTGCTCGCCTCTCCTAGATCTCGGCTCTCCCATGCTTGGCTCAAGTTTCTACTTTCTTCTGATCAGCACTCGAGTTTTGAACAAGTACTTTTGGGAACTTTTGAAATCATTTTAACCTTTCAGGCAGACTAGTGTTTGTTTTTTGTGCTGGACTTTAAAACTGGCAGTGAGGATACAGGTGCTAATGGTCATCTTTGGCCAGTGTGAGGAAATAAAATTTTAAGCACAGCATAAACAGTACATTGTGGTTACAAGTAGATGAGGGCATTTCTTCAGATGAGGGCAGTTGTTTGTTAAGATTAAGTAAAAGAAATGTTAGTTTGCTTGGCTAGTTCTTTTTTGAAAACATTCATAGAACGGAGCATCCTTTTGCATAGTGTTCTCATTATGGTTTAAAAATGATTTTGCAAAAGTGATGCCACAGGGCCCTTGCCTTAACCAGTAACAAAAATTATTCATAGACAGAAGGATTCTTTAGGATCCATCCACTTTAATTATTGGAGTACAACAGCACATTTCTTCCTTGCTTCCCACCTGCCTGTAATAGTTCTCCTGAGGTCAATGCATCCACGTTCTTAATTTTTATTCTATTTTATGTGTGGTTATTCTGTGCTCTGGCTCTGCTGCAGAGACGAGGTAATGAATCTGCTCCAAACAGAATTGCACCTGATCTAATTCCTACTGCATCTTCTTGCTGTGTAAACACATCAGGAAGTAGGAAAGCACTTCTGGACTGAACAGGTATGTTGGTCTAGTGGAAGCTTTGAAACCCTGTATTTTCAAGTCCTCCTTAATCTTTGTGATGAATTTGTCAGCTTCAAGATGTTTTACATCTGGTTCTATTTGTCAAATTCCTTTCAAGTGTTCAGTTTTTTGTGATTATACCATCTGTGATAAAATGGGCACTAAATCAAATACTACATAAAGATGCATTGTCTGTTCAAAGCTATACTAGAAATGGAATATTTTGTATTTCATCTCTTTGGTCTATTTTGGGTTTAAGTGAAATTTTATAGACATTTCAGAATTTGTGTTTATACATAAAACCCCAGAATGTTATGACACAGAATCACAGAGACTCTGTCCCTTCCACCTCCCTTCCTGAAAGCAGATAAGTCAGTGTTTCATTTCAAAGCATTTTTTTATCTAATTGAGATTTTCCAAGCTCACAAAATTTGGCAGAAAACAAATCAAGTTTTTTTATGGTTCCTGAAGGCAACTGACTTTCTGGTAAACACTCCAGTATGTCATGTGCTATTCAACATGGGAGGTGTGCAGAAACATCAAAAAGATGTTGAAAACTTTCTTGCTTGACCTCTTAACTCTTCACCAGGTCAACTTTTCCTCTGGCTTGAATCTGGTGAAATCTTTCTGTGTTTAAGCACAGCAAATAAATACATGGTAGAGTGATACTTCCTTACTCAGTGCATGCTGTGACCTTGCCTGCCTTTTTTGAAAACAAGTTCTCCTGGCTTCTAGACTTGATAGCATGCTGTATGAAATGTCTAGTTGCTACATGTTCACCTGCTCAGAAATGAGAGGCTGTGCACTCCATGGTGAACGGGCTTTTAATTTGTATACCCAAGGGAACCGATTATTTCATGTGTTTCGTGCTCAGGCATGGAAGGGCAGCACACCAAAACGGTATGAATTTTCAGGTCTTCTTTTTCCCTTAAAAGCTGTCTCTTGCTATGCTACTTTGGTGCAAGTAGAGTTCTTTCAGTTCCTGGTAAATAAAGAAGATTGTCCCAAATTTGCCAAAACAAATGTTATGGTTTATCTCCTGGTAGCTACCCAAGTCTCCATAAAACTGAGTTTTAATCCATGGGGACCCATAACTGAACCCAGTACTGGCATATGCTTTCTTAATGGTTTATTTTCCTTCAGCAGCATTCACAACTCTCATTATGTAATTATCCTAATGAAGAATTGAACCAGCATAGTTTCTTATTATTTGGAGGCGTAATATTGCTATATTATGAACAAAGTGAGGAGTTGGATGGTCAAAGGTTAACATGAACCACTGTTAGAAAAACTGTGGATGACAGTCACCATATTTGACTTTGGGAAGAGTTGATGCAACAGGTCTTTAAGGAAGAGAAAATATTGCAAACCTTTGCTTTGCCGTTGCTTATTTAGTTGGAGTGGTAATGCTAAATGATTAGGGAAGGAAACCGGCTGTGTGATGCACCTTTTAAGAAACATCACCAAATCACTGCTCTGAAAAGGAACATTCATTAATGTTCTTAATATCTCTTCATTAAGTATTACGCTTATATTATGTGTGTGGATTCATTCACTTACTGAGAAAGTGTTTGAAAGTTTTTAATTAGTGATGACAACAAAAATCTCCACTCTTCATTTTCAATGACAGTCTTCAATTTTCAATTACAGTCTTCACTGGTGTTTGGAATGGACAGCTTCTCTTTTAAGCAAAAAAAATCTAACCTTTAAATGCAGATAAAGTCAGAATCTTTCAATCCACTTCTGAATATTTGTCATATAAATTACATGACATCATCATACCTCAGGTTTCCCCAAAGAGATACGTAGGTTGCAGTCAAGACATGCTTTGATTTCTATGAGAAATTCTCTGAGAGTTGCTAGATGGGGTTTCACTCCTCTTACTGGAAGTTTTTGGAAACCTATTCTCTACCTTTTCCATGGACTGGTTTCCTGGTTTACCTTTCCTCTCACTATCCCCCTTTGAAGGGCTTCCAGGTAATCCATCACTCTCCCAGCCCCAAGCTGGGTGTCTCACAGGGCAAGGTTTGTTGTTGGGATTTGGGTGTCTCACAGGACACTGTTGGGTATGGGGTTTATTGCTGGGATTTGGGTGTCTCACAGGACACTGCTGGGTATGGGGTTTATTGCTGGGATTTGGGTGTCTCACAGGACACTGCTGGGTATGGGGTTTATTGCTGGGATTTGGGTGTCTCACAGGACACTGCTGGGTATGGGGTTTGTTGCTGTGGTTGGTATGATGTGGCTAAGCTGTGGTGGGCCAGCTCTGGCCAAATGTCAGGTGCCCACCTCAGCAGGGCCAGGCCACACTGGGCAGCAGCTGGTGGGGGGTGATAATGGGGACATCCCTTACTGTGTACAGTCACAGGAGAAACAGATTCCACGTGGGGAAAATTGGCTTCATTTCTTGACAATTACAAGACATTTGGGTGATGAGAAGCAAAGGCAAATGAACGCTGTTGCCACCTGTTTCTGCCCCTTCAGCCTCACCTTGCCCCCCACTCCTGGTGCCCAGCAGTGTTTTCCCACCTCAGCCCGTGAGGCACCACTTGAGGGGCTCAGAGGGGTGCCAGGAACCGGCCGGAACTGGCTGGAACCAGCCAGAACCAGCTGTCAGCCACCTGAGGCAGCCCTGCTCTCCCCTCACACAGACCCTCGGCCCCGCTGCTGCCCCAGGGACCTGCTGCTGCCCCAGATCCCACCTTGGCCTGTCCGGGCTGTGTTTGGAAGTGGCCCTGGACAGCTCGGACACAGAAGACACTGCCAGTGGTCAGGGTGTCACCTTCAGCCAAAGAGACACGACACTTTGGGCTCCCCTCACGCCTGCAGGCCGGGGAGCTGAGCGCACACAGGTGAGGAAGTCCCAGCTGCCCTTTGGGAGTCAAGGGACACCTGGAGGGGCTCCTGGGGAGCTCCCCAGATTGGGGCCCATTTGGTGATGAGTTGCCCCCACCCCCTTCCTTCCCTGGGTGGGATGGGGTTCCTGAGCACCATGGTTTGGGGTTGTGGACAGTGTGGGAAGCTACTGCCCGAGTCATCCGGAAAAGGAGAATGCTGGTCCTGGCAAGCAGAGCAAAGCAGGAGCAGCAGTGCACTCAAAGCACCCACAAAGCGAAGTCCTTTCTTAAAATTGTGTAGAAGAAACAGGCTGATTATAGACCTGTATGTCATCAGGCAGCATGGTCCCCCTGAGCTGTCCGTTGTATCCATGATGAGGTGTTTCATATCAGGGGTTTGGGGCTGCTGTTCCTCAGCAATATATTGTCTCTGTGCTGGGTCATCCAGAAAGCCTTTAGTGGGTGACCACAAAGGGATTGTAGAGGATATTTAAGTCACCTAATGCTTGATTTTCCTTGCTTTAAAATGCTTCTTTGTAGCCAGGTGTATTTTGAATTGCCTTTCTGGCCTCATCCAAGGTTTGTCTTGTCAGTGTGAGTGCAAATTCATGAAACCCAAGCACACCCTGTGGAGGGTGCCCTGCACTGCTGCATGCTCAGCCTCTAGCTCTGGGTGCTGCCTGGGCAGAGGCAGGGTGTGTTTGTGTAGGATATTTTGTGGTTTGAAATTACATTCCAATGCAATAACTTGTGATGTATTTAGGGCTTGGCTTTGGGAGAGAATCATACGTTGTTCGCACAGGTCAAACGTCATCCAAATCATAGTTTAAAATATACGTTTTTGTAAGAAATAGGCTGATGAAAATAGTTATTTTCTAGCTGTATAAATCTGGCTTTGCATCTTTATCCCTTAATCTGTGCTCATTTGTTACGTTCGTGTGAATACAAAAGCAATAAAAAAAAAAGGTAATTATTCAAATTGACACCACTTTAAAACGTCTGATAAAGGAATTGCTTTCTGTTTAGTCACCGATATTTTTGTGAGGCATGGTCGGAAAGGCAATAGCAGATGGCAGAAATTTCCAGCAACATGCAGTGCGAGATATAAGCCGAGCTTTCCCAGCTCCCCTGCTGTGGCAGCAGATGGAGGGCTTGGCACGGCGTTTGTTCGCTGCTGCGAGAGCCGGGCTGAGCCGGGTGAGCCGAGCTGGCAGAGCTGAGGGCACCGAGGCAGCCAGCGCTGAGGGAAGGGTGACAAGTGCCAAGGGAGGGGATGCCAGAAGCACCGCGAATATGTAGCAAAGCTCCTAATGATGCTTTGAGGTTTTCCTCTCTCTAGACCTTTTATGGCTTTTTCCAAGGCAAGAGATCAGAATTGCGGCTTTCCCCCCATCTGTGCCTGTGTGCAAACACACACACAGAGATGTGTGTTTTCTGCATTTTGTAAACCTCTGCAAAACATTCACAGCCTGTTTTTTCTGAAACAAAACAAACTTAAATATAGGAGAGCACATCATTCAGTTAGCTGCTGTCACCTGCACTAGCCATCAAGTGCTGAAAATAATGCTTAATTATGCTAGAAAAGAAATCCACTTTCTTCTGTTACAACTTTGACTTTTCAGTGCTGGTAGAAAATTTTATGAAAGCTTATAGGTTAGTTGTTATTTTACACGATGCGTTGTGTTTTCTTGCAACCTATTTTCATTCAACCCATCCAAAATGATAAGATTTTACCGCTCTTTTTAAGTGATCTCTGTAGAGCTGATACTTGAAATCGTCATTCCAATTGTCAGATTAGTATGTGCAAATCTTTGCTTTCGAGGTTTGTGTTGATGAGGTTGTTTATTTTAGGGACCATAAAATTTAGGGACTTCACATTTACTCTGGTATGATGCAATGAGAAGTGCATATCCACTGTGCTATTGGACTGCTCTATGGGAGGCTAAAAAGCTCCTGGAGTCAAAGAGAAGTACTAGGAGAGATGCAGCTTTTATTTAGGGCAGAAACAATAGAAGAAACCTCCATGAGTGTTACTGATTAATCATTAAAGTGAGAGATTTTTTTTTTCCTTTGTGTGTGAAGCTACAGTATGCTAAAATTGTACATGGTGAGTTAGTACAACACGCTTAGATCTAGCTGAAGTTTTGTCTGCGGACAGTGACCTGTGAATTGTATTTTTAAATCTGTCACTGAGCTTTCAGGTAGCCAGGGGCACTGTCTGGACTCTTCAGGAATCATGAAGCAGCTATATTTAATGAGAGTCTGGAAACCTGCCAGTAACAGCCTCACAAACAGCATCATTTGGCCAAAATTATAAACTTCATTAGATCAGTATAACTCCACATACTAAAGAATTTTAAATGTACTTTTACAAGACTACATAAAAACATCACATGCCTACAGGATCTACAAGTAGTAAAGACTGAGGAAAATCATCTAGTGCTTATTAAACTTTCATCTTCTGAATTAGGTAGCTGAAGTAGGTCAGGGTTGTTGATGATTACTCTCTTACTTTTTAACCAAGGAGAAGTTAAACATTCCATAAACAGTTTAGAAATTTATATTATGAATAACTCCCCATTTTTTATGGTTTGCAAAATTTCAGTAACGGCTGCTTCATTTTTTGTATTTGACCGCATAATTTCTGGAACTGTGGGAAGGCAGGTAAAAGACTGGAGATGAGGTTGGAGAGTTAATGACTAATGTTTTATTTCTATGAATGTTGTATTGTGTTCTAAATAACTTTAGCTTTGGTCACAGGGAGAAATCACAGGGTTGGTGGTGTTCTGAGTATATTTATCCCTGCTCTTCTCAGTGGTGAGTATTGAGTCGAGTGTCACACTGGAGATGGGAGATTTTGACCATATCCTGTGTTTGTTAAAAAAAGCTTAAGGTAGATTAAGTGTTGTGATAAAAGCTGATTGTGAGAATTAATAAAAGTGTGTGGGGACTTTGTTTTTGTCTTAAACCACTAAAAGTTACTGTTTGCATGCATGTGTGATTTTAATGCAGGTTTCTACACTTACTACTGTGCTACTTTTTGATTTGTTTTGAATTTAAAAGATTAGCAAATCATTCATCTTTAGAACACCTGAATTTGCAAAGAGGAAGATCTTCCTGACAATACATGAGAAATGTATTTGTATGTATTTGTGCTCCCAAGCAATACAAAGAGGAGAGATAAAACTTTTATAACTGCAGTGTACTGCACAAATATGCACTATTTTATTTAAATTAGTTTTATTTTTTGTACAGTGCAGCTGTATATACTGAAAAAAATCAACTTTGTAAAGCTCTTCTTGGTAGAAGCAGGCAGTGGCATACCTGGGAACAGCTGCACTGGGGTAGGTCAAGGTCCAGCTGGTCCAGGACTGTGCTGCCAATGAATATCTCCTAGGATTTCCTCTTGGCTTCAGTAGATTACACAGAGGTTTCCACACAACAGGATCAGCTTTCATTTTGATAGTTATGTGGACAACATGGAAAAAAGATCCACCTTTTGATTTTCTAAATGTCTTTTTTATTGTGAGTGCATGTGAGGTGAACACAGTCTGGGTGCCTGCCTGGGGCTGCCCAATGACCCTTTTTTGGGTGTCCATCCCTCTCTGCCTGTTTTGCAGGCAGGGGCAAATTTCCATTGCTGCTGCAACCCTAATGTAACTTCTTCGAACTCTTGGCTTAGTGAGGCTTGGGGTCTATGGTCTGGGGGCTTTTGTGGGGAGCTTTTTTCTTTGTCTGTCTAAAAATGTTAACCCCATTTGTTGTTCTCCCCTAGTATTGCCTGAGTAAAATACATGGGTGAATATGGTACACGGGGTGGCAATGTTATCCACAGGTTCCTGTGTGGCCCATGCAGTAAAAAAGAGGTGAAACAAGCACGTTAGTGGCTCAGGCCATGTTCCTTCCTTGATGATACAGGTTGCAACATTCTACGCATGAGTGGTGTTCTTGTGGTACCATGGTTGGAAAATGATGGGTTTTCCTTTTTTTTTTTTTTTTAAAGAAGAGGTGTTGGTTTTGTTATTGAACACTACAGGTTTCCTTTAAAGTTCTCAAAGAAATCTCCAGGGCTTCCCCTTCCCAACAAATGCTGCCCTTGATTTACTGTTGACCTCTGTGGGATGAAGTCATCAGGAGAAAGTTCTTGTTTTCTTGTATCTTTTTTCCTACACAGCCTTGTTGCTTTATTAAATTCGGCAGAGTAGACATGTGTTTTAAGTCTGATGACTTGTATTACATTAAGAAATCCTCCCACAGCACAGACCTTTCTAAACATTGTTTGTTGACTTACGGGAACAAGATAGTTCCTGTTGCTGGGGCTGACATTTGTGTGTGGCAGCCACATGCTCTGGGAGACTCTTTCCTGTTTGCAGAGTGAAACGAACAACAACAAAGTAGCAATGTTGTTGTCTGAGAGGGGTCTTTCCGTGTTCAAATGCATGGCAAGGCAGCTCTGAAGAGGCAGCACTTCTATTAAAAAGAGGTGTTTGCAGATGGGAGGCTTCTGAGAGCCTTGCATGCAAGTGTTTGAGGGTGTGTGGTACATCTGTATCCATCAGCCTGCCTGAAAGAATCAAAGCAGGAACATCCAACTGAAAATCAAACAGGCACCCACTTTCTCTCATCCTAATCTGCATCCACCAAAATAGAAGGGAAAACTTGGGCAGGGGGGTATTTGGCATCTCCCCAAGGAATGCAATAATCCCAAATGTGGTGTGAGAGCGCTTCACGATCGCACACTGGCACTAGCTCCCGGTGGTTGCTGCCAGTTTCCCTCCCACGCGTGCTCAGTCTCAGAGGTAATGTGAGTCTGGATGCTGGACAGTTAATCAACTGCAGGAAAATTAACGTTTTGGAGACTGTTCTTCTGTTGTGAGGTGCTTTAATAAAACACAGCACGCTGCCACGTATTGCATACTTGCAGGACCCTGCTGGCTGCCTGCTCTGTTGGCTTTTGGTTTTGGCTGGGGTTTAGCATTTCTCCGTGTTGAATTTCTCCTGTTGCCATTGCTGAGGGGAGGATGGACTGTGTCGTACCAGTGAAGGCAGCTGAAGTCTGGCCTTGCCTGCTCTAGGTTTTCTCCAGGGCTGCAAACCCTCAACAGAGCAGTATTTCATTGTCCCTTGGTACCTGCGAGCTGCTGGGAGAAAGGCTGGCCATGTGAGGCTGCTGTGCGCAGAGGATGCTGGAGAGGCTACCCCATGAGCTAAGGGTGCTCAGGTGCTTCTTATGATGCTGTCTGTGCGAATGAGAGGTCCTGAAGAGTTTTGCTAACAATGGCTACAAGCCTGCAGGTGTGGAGCCAACATGCCCTCCTGTGGCAGACTCCATCCTTGAGGACAAGGATCTCCCCATAGGGAGGGTTCCCAAAAAGGGCCTGACCTTGGTGGCAGGGTCATTCCCTTGAGGGCAGCGCTGTGGACAAACACTGGCCAGCTGTAGAGAAGAGAGGAAAGGGACTCTACGTGCCAATCTAGCACCTTAGGCTGTCTGTACCTGGGAGCAGTCAGGACTCTGGCAACCTGGGTAAAAGCCAAGCCATCTATAAAAAGCCTTGGAGCCATTCTTTTGCTGTGACAAAATATATAAAGAAATATTTTCTCTGAGAAATAACCCATTAAGATTCACGGGCAGTGTTTTGCCCTTTGCTGCCTAGAGTTTGGGTAAAAGTAGTGATATCTCCTTCCAGCAAGGATGTTTTAGGGAGTGGTGTGTAAATGATGTATGTAAATTCCACATCAGCAGTTATGGGCCTTTGGGTTGTGTTGTTGACCAGCGTGGCCCCATACAGGGACTCTGTGCTCAGAGCAAAACATGTGGCCCAGCTCACATGTTTTGCTCTGAAAAGGCTCAGCTTTCTCTATCCCACTGGCCAATACATGTGTACAGCTGTTGTAATTTTCTCCCTTGAGCTTTAGCTTTGGTTTACTTTTTAATTCAAGTAACTGGATAGAAAGTGATAAAGAGTAGAATGTGTGTCCTGTGATATAATATCCAAAAGAGACTGCGAGTTAGATGCCCTGACTCTTATGGAGGATTTTTCATGTTGGCTTTGCTCAGATAGAAATCTCAATTACTTTATCTTTTTCTAAGTCAGTTAAGACTCTTGTCTTTCAGCTCCATGTCATTTGAAAAATGTACCAGTAATCTTGTTTGCTTATTTACAGCTTCTTACAGGGCTTGGCAGCTCTGCCAGCCTTCCTTAACTTGGGTTCTGACCTCTGTCTTGGTAAAATACCCACAAGCTCAAATGGAAATATATTACAGACTGAAATTGCTCCTGTGAAAGGGTTTTGTTTTGTTTTGTTGTTTGTTTGGTTGTTTTCTTTTAATGTGGGATGATTTTAGAACATAAGGAGAAAACATTCACATAGCATATAAAATCACTGACCTTCACCTTCAGAAGGGTTCTTTCTGTGCTCTCTGGGGAACAACTGGAGAAGTTCCTGCCAGCCCAAAGAGCTGGTTGATGTTGAGCAGTTGGGACAGCACAGGCAGTGTGTTGTGCTTTGGGGTTATGCTCACACACCAGAAAAGGAAGCCATAGTTTGGAAAACAGCAGAGTCATGTGGCTGGAAGAGGAATGCAGCATTAGGCTGGTCCAGAAACAACTGAGGTAAGGATTTAGAGGGGTAATTTTGCTAAAGGAAATCGCTCTCCTCCTACCAGTCACACAGACAGGCAGAGGCAGGGAGGGGTGGCCAGACAGAGGCAGAGGAGGGGGGGATGTTTTGTACTGACACAGCAACAGCGTTGTCTGGAGAGCAGCAGAGACTGTCACTGTTTCAAAATAAACAGAGGACTTTGGACACAGGAGAAAAAACAGCAGCTCCTCAAGAACACATTGCGCGCTGCCATCAGCAGAGCTGTACTCTCTCTCCACAGCAAGAGCAAAGCTTTACCCCATTTTCAGTGAGAACTATTAAGAGTAACTCTGGTTTCTGGCATTGGTTTGCTGGCCAGGCAAGAAAGGAACCTCTGGAGTCTGAGCTACTGCCCATCTGGATCTCTTCAGCCCCTGAGGGCCACTTGCCTTTCCAGACAAAAACACTATGATGCTTTTGAGGAAGGACAGCACATGGCATCTTGCTCTTACACTCTAGAAGGAAAACCACTATGAAGTCTGTACAGGTATTTCCACCTCTAAGGGAAAAATGGAAAATATGAGTGTGAAAAATTTTAACCTTTTCTCACCAATGAAACTGGTCCCAGTATGCACCTGTTCTTGTTAGGGAGCCAATTCAATTTAAACTCTATTGTTTTATTAGGGTTAATTTTGTCTTAATATTTGTCTTAGGTGCCTCTCTGAAGTGTGTGCTGTCAGTAAAGCAGATGATTTTGCAGACAGCTGAGAGATATAGAATCTTGAGAGTGTTCATATAAGCTCAGCAGGGCTGCTCCTGCCTTGATAAAATGCTTTCATGCTACTCCTTACCAGTGCTGGTCTGTGACAGCTTTCCTGGTGTTGGGTGCTGAGATTTGTTGTTGTATAGCCTTTCTCAAAGCAGGACTTCTTTCTGAGTCCACCTGCTGCTTTGCTTAGTGCAAAAATGTAAATTTTGTACTGTGGCTCACTTGAGCTTGAGCTCTTCTCTCTACCCCTAATTTTCAGCAGACCGGGACTGTCCAGGTTCTGTTAGACTATTGATTTTCTTTGGTTTTAAATTATTTTTCCATCACAAGGCTGCAGGCACAGCCTGATGTTGATTTCTGATAGCATCACAAAGGGTGTGAAGGTGGTGTGTTTGCAGAGCCAGCCCAGCCCCAGTGGATAGCTGGGCACCTGCCCTGCAGAGCTGCACATCTGTGTCCCCTTCATGCCAGAGGGAAAAGCACAAGGGGAGAGGGCTGATGTGAGAGGGGAAAGGCAGCACCCATTGAGGAGCTGATAAAAACATGACCTTGAATTTATCAGTTGGGCTCTCTTGACCTCTAAGTGCAGAAACTTGGAGTTTCTGGAATCTGAGAAAACTTTTACCATTTCTCAATCTACTCCAAAAAATTAAGCTCCTCAGTACTCAATAGTGGCTGTGTTTTTTCAGCACCTAAATAAAGATAAAGCAGAATTGAATGGCACATCATAGAGCAGGTTGTTTTCAAAGACCCTGACCCTACTATCTTGGGTATGCAAAGGTCTGTTCTCCTTTGGTCTTTGAATCCCATCTACCTAAAACTGCAGTTGCACTTCCAATATTTGTCTGCCTGAATAGTTTCTAACGGGGCCAGGACCCTTGCAGCTAGGACTAGTGCTCAGGCTACAGTACTCTGCGCTTCTGCTGTCCACATTTGTGTTGGAGATAAGCACAGCTTGGTAAAGCATTTGATCTACATCTGGACATGAAAGTCAGTATTTCGGCACTGGTTTTGCAGCCTATTGACATACATAGAGCACAACATCAGTGAGGGATTTGAACTGACTCAGAGTGGAGAAAATCTGAGAGCTCAGTCCTCTGAGCTCTCTGAAATGTTCTCAACTCCAGTTGCATCCTAGGACTGTAAATGTAAGTTATGGGTCACTGATAGTCCAGCAGCAAGGGCCATAGCCTGCAGACTATTTAGCTTAGAGCGAATGACAGAAGTGCAGGCAAGAGCTTGACGGCAGCTTTCGTGTTACCAGAAAGTCCAAGGTTTTGGTCTTAGGATGAGATGTTCCTAATATCAAAGTGAAAATACTTTCCCTGCTGTTTCTCTCTCCTTTTCTTATGCCCTTCCCACATGCCTTCCAAGCTGATATGTTGCAGAAGTGCAGGACAGTTTTGGTTACAGGACATGGGTGTTTTGTTAAAGCACAGAGGCTGCCAGGGTCCACATGACGACGGTTCAGCTGGGAGAGGGGCAAATACTCCAGTGCTCTTTAAATCCTGTATTGCAACAGATCCCCTACCAGCATTTACTGGTTGAAGAAAGATTAAAGTCTGGGACCAATTCAAGCATTTATTCAAGTCCTTTGAGCAAAAGTTAAATATGTACTTAAACCCCTATTGCAACAATTCAAGGTGCCCATATAATAAAAGGCAAATTACCAAGTTCCAGGAAACATGCGTGTTTATAAAAGGACCTCCATCTAATATATTTTTAATAGATCTCATATACCACTTATACCACTCTTTTCCACGCCTTCCTGGAGGCCTTCTGACAAAGTGAAGTCACCTGAAAATAGATGAGATAAAGTGTGAAACTAATGGATATAAGGATAGTTTGGCGTATTTTTTTCTCTATAAAGCAGGAAATTAAAAAAAATAATAAATCTGTTCTCAGTTCTTCTGATTAGGTGTGAAATTTGCTAGACAGCTTTCAGGCCATGTAGACACTTAATTCCCAGGAACAAGTGGGATTTGTCTCCATAGTAATAAACTCTTTTTTTTTTAGAAGACATTGGTGATAAAAGATAAGAGGGTTTTATCATCCAAGCCTACATTTCCATTGCTTTATCATCCTTATCATAAAAAGGCAAATGAATAAAATTTAATGAAATAAATCAGTGCATTTAATAAGCTAACAAAGGCTTTATATTTAAAAAACTCCACCCAAACAAATCCCAAAAATGAAAATAAACCACCCTTAGTAAATTCAAGAATTTAGGCTTGAAGGTTTTTTTCTCTTCATCTCAGTTTGAGCTTCCTGATGTTCACGCCCAAACTGTTTGGCCAGTACATGTTTGGAGGATGACAGCTTGACTAAACTATTGATATGACATTTCAGCAATTGAGTATGTGACCGCTATTTGCAAAATTATTTTGAACTAACAGACATTGCAGAACTGTGAGTGCTGGTTTGTTTTTTGGCTTTTTTAATGGAGACTTTTCAAACAGACATGCATGCAAACATATATTGTTTTGAAACATAAGTGAAACAAAACTTGGGAATTTGGGCACATAAAACCTTTTCTCTGCTTAGAATCTGCATCAAGTGTCACTTCATAAGCTGGGCATGGACTCTTACTAAGCAGATTTTTTTCCTGAGGAGCAATATCATCAAAATATTTGTGTTTGCCTTTCAATCTGAGCCCCTTAGATAGATAGCAGTTTGATTAATTGTGACTTCTTGTTCCTTGCACAACCGTTTTAAACATTTGAGGGCATGTAAAGGCACAGAAAGTTCTAACAGTTTTTTTCACCAATGGAATAAGGATGTAAGGAACACGTACCTCAGTGGTGATTTTTTTGGAGCTGCACTTGCTGCAGGTGCACTTGCTGAGCTTTCCACCTTAAGCCTGAGCAGCAGCAGCAGCTCCTAAGCACACTGGAATTTACTAGCAACTAAATTTATTTGCTTAAAGAGCAAATATGCTTTGGAGCCCCTGCATCTGATGTGGTAGCACTTATAACTTTGTCACTGGATGTGAACTGTGGTCCAGGACTGAGTGCAGTTGCTGAGAACAAGTGTAGTGGTGTTTGTGAAGTCTCAGAGCAAATCTGAAGCCTGAGATCTTTTTAACTTGAGATTTTTGTGAATTATGCACTGCAGTAATGTGTTAATCTTACAGCTTCTGAAAACATTTACTGTTAAGAATGAAAATATGTTGGTCTTTGAGGAATACTTGCTGCACTTCCAGAAACTATGGCAAGGATGGAACAAATTCCCATGTTATCAGTCAGGAGAGTTTTATTTCCATTCATAATAGAGCTGAGAGTGAAAAATACTGTGTTTCATCAGGACTTTGGTATTAGTCTCTTTAGTGCATTTTGCTTCCCTTGAAATATTCTGAATAATTTAAATTGTCTTTGTCTTGCAAAAATGAAAAGGAAAAATAATTACACAAAAAACCTGTGTGAATATTTTACAAACATTTTCATGCACAAAAAAATTATTTCTGATCTATTTAGTTTTTATGCAGTTTCCCCCATATGTTGGACCCCATGTTTCTGCATGCACTAGGAATTAATTATATCCCAAGGATAAGTAATAAGCTATTTACAGATCTCTTAATAGCGATTTTTTTCTCAGTTCTTATGAAAATCCATTAGAAGTATATTGTTAATAACAAGTTTGGAACACTCTAAAGGTTTCCATACAGTATTTAAACATGGAGAGAGACGAGTGAAATTAATCTTGTCATCAAAGCCAAGTTTGCCAAGGTACAATTCTCTCAGTGGAGGGAGTTGTATGCTGGTGATTGCCATGGCCCTGGTGTGGAGGGAGACAGGGAGTCTGTTGCTTTGCCTTCCTCCTCCTCACTGGTGGGGCTTTTGGGGAAAACCCTCCCAGGAGGGTGAACTTGGCTTTTGTGATTGTCTCCTCAGGCAGCTGTGGGAATCTAAGAAGTTTTGCAGCCCAGTCAGCTGATGTGCTGCCCTTTACAGACAGGCTCTTTCCCTGAAATGTGGAAACTACACCAAAGTTCTCAGTGGCTTTGGACTCTGTGGAACACTACTCTGTTTGGGAGGCAAGGGCTGCAGTGCTCCAGACTGGTGGTTTCCAGCAAAGGATTCATCCAGATAGGATGGAAAGTCCAATAGGCGGCTCAATAGGGTCTGCAGTTCCTACCATGCCACCAATGCATTGTGAATTGGTGTCAAAGGCTTTGGAGCATAGCCTGGGAACACAAAATCCATCATCAAGAGCAGAATTGTAGAACTTCTTCACCCAGGAGAAATCTTTCTGTTAAATGTATGGTAAAGCCCTAAAGCTCAAATAGAGTTTAGGCCAGCATAAGCCTTTTTCATAACCATAGAAAATAGTTTGAAATTGGGAGGGGCAAACATAGTCTTCATTTCCCATTTATCTGTTTCTGTATTTCCCCATTTTCTTCTAGATAGAAAATAAAGTCCAAAAATTATGAAAATATTTTTCCCACCTTCTCTTTCTGCTGTGACTGCAAAACAAATATTCTGCAACTTTGATAGGAAAACCTGTTTTCATGGACTTCCAATCCGTACCCAGCTCGGGCACAGACTCAGCTGTAGTTCAGCAATAAATCGGTCTCCAGATATTTGGGGCTGGTACTAATAGCTGAGTTCACCCATTTATTCTTCAATTATTTGCCTTTTGGCTGCTGAGTGTTTTTGACAGACAGCTGAGTATTGGCAGCCTGAGAACTGACTGTGAGGTCAGTGACAGCTGTGTGGGCTCAGACTCAGAGATCTGTTTGTCAGAAATATGTACGCATGTGCTAGGGAAGGCGTTGGATCTTGCATGTATGAAGCAGGAAATATCAGCAACATTAGCTGGTGACAGTGGACACAGAAATCCTTAAAATAAGGCAACTGTAGCTGCTCAGTTTCTGAGTTACTTGGCTATAGCCTCCCCAGTGCACTGCTGTGTAATTTGCTTTCTGGTTTCACAGCCAGATTGTCTTTGCTGTCGCTATTTTTGAAGATTGACAGAGTTCCAGCCAGATTCCGTTTCCTAGACACCGTAGTGCAGGCAATGTCCCACACAAACCTTGCTTCATTAGCTCTGCCATCTCGAGGTCTTTCATTTTCAGCAGCTCCTTGGGTATTTCGCACCGTGTCTATTTGAAAATGGAAGCTTCTCCCAACTTGGCTTTTCAGTTCCTTTATGCAGAGTCTGAAGGACCTATGCTTGCTCTGTCAAAGCTCAAATAGATACTAGGAGGACTCTGGCTTATGATAATACTTTTTTTTTTTTTTTTGAATCTCTGTAGTCTGCTTTGAATCAATTTAACTGCGCTTCAGAGTAAGACAACTTAATTAATGGTTTCCCTCAGGATCTCAAACAGCAGTGTATCAGATTTCTTACTAAAATCCATAAACATTAAGTTATCTCCAATTCATTTCTTCAGTCTGTAACTATTCCAGTTTCTTAAAAAAATAGATTCAAGGTTATTTGCCAATATTTTCATTTAATATTTAATGAACATATGTTTTTTTATTGTAAAAGACATGAGTCACCTTGACCTTGTTTTCAATTAACATTTCATACTCAGATCTGAAGTTGCCACATCAGCTGTTGAAAAATCCACTTTTCATGGGAGACTTTGGAAATTTTAATTCCAAGTTGCCAAAGAACCAGTTTTTCTCCTCCCTTACAGACAAAACTCTGCCAAGAAGCCTACTAAGCAGGGAAGGGTGGCCCTTAGACTCCTTAAAAATAATGATTTTCTGCTGAACAACATTCCACATCAATTTCTCTCTCTGCTGCTTCCTATGCCAGCATTTTCCTAGATCAGAGGCCTCACTTTCTTTTTTTTTTTTTAAGCTCCTATGAAGATATCCAAGCATTTGATTGTGTTTCCATCTCTGTCTGTGACAGTTGTGCTGCTGAGATGGAGGGAGAGAGAAAGGGCGGTGGTGAGAGTTATGCTGAGAGCTGCACCCTAATGCCGAGGGTGCTCTCACTGAGGCCCTCAGGGTGTGACCAACTGCTGAGCCAAGGCTAGGCAGTGAAGGGGGATACAGAGTTGAAAAGGTAGCACTAGGATGCAGAGTTGAGGTCTCCAAGGAAGTGGGACAGCTTTTGGAGTAACTGTTTGCAAGAAAGATGGGCTTCATCTCTACCAAGCCTGGTTGGCTGTAGTTATTCTGCTGGCATTATAACTCTCCAAGGCTTAGATGCATTTCTTTTTCAGTCTGGAAAAGCCATTGTGCATGGAAGACTTTAGAAAACTGACACATTACAAGTTGAAATATCTGTAATCTGTAATCCCAGGATTTAAAATGCTAGAATATAGCAAATTTGTGAGGGAATAGCAAATTCTATTACAAGTAAATAGCCCCTGTTAATCACAGCACATAAAACCAGACAAGAAACAAATACTGCACATATAAACAAAAAAAGGGCATGAAAAGAAATGCCCAGTTTAAGTCAGAATATAGAAAAAAAAGTTGCATCAAAAGTTTGGTACAAGTGGAATGCTGTAGTAAAAAGACACAAATCATACAGGCATGGCAGCTCATATCATGAAAGGGTAAACCTCCTAAGTTTTTTTAAGGTGGTGTCATCAAGAACAAAACTTACTTCATATGGTATCTTTGGATGTGGAAAGTATCCGTAAGGACTTCAACATATATAGGTATAGGTAATAAGCTTTTGTAGGATACGATTATTCTGTTTTGGCTTTTTATTTTTATTTTTTTTTTGCTGAAGGTGTCAAGTCATTTGGGACAGTTCAAGCAACTGTTAGTCAGGATTATTCAGAGTGCTAGGACTATGATTCTTACAATTCTGAGCAGCTGTATAAGAAAAGGGCAAGGACTTTGTATTTATAGAAACTGAATTTTAAGTTCAATAGTAGTAGGAAACAGCTCCAGCCATGTTAACCCAGGGATGGGCTCCAAATGAACTATTGCCTTTTTAGGAAGGAGTTGGTCATTATGGAAACTTGTTTGAAAATGTCTGCTCAGTGCCACTAATGATAACATCCAATGCTATTTTCTTCCCTGATGATCACCAGGTAGGGTTTTCCTTATAAAATGTCTGTTGTTCCAAGTAAATGGTCTTATTGATGCTATCATGTAAAGTAAATGAAGTGCATCTTCCATCCCTCAACTTAATCTCTGACATTTGAAAGTGTATGGATTCCTATTTTAAAATTGGAATTGGCTTGGTTTGGTTTCAGCCTAGTTTCTAATGTAAAGGTTTTGCTTTGAATTTTCTCAAAAGCTTTCTGTTGGTATTTTCTTTTAATCTGCTTGCATATAATTTTCTTAGTGTTAGAAACCTTCACTTCCTCTACATCAGGGATTTACACAAGTTATTTCACTGGAGATGCAGCACTGGTAAAGATTTTATACACTTGAGCTGATCTCTAGTTTGCAAACTTGTTGGTATTTGTAGATTTTCTTAAAAGAATTTATCATTTTGTTTTATACACACACTGGTTATCCACAGTAGATATTCACAGCTACTTCTGTTTGCTCAGTTTTCTCTTGATATTAATAGCCTTGCATTCAATTTGAGAATTACACCTGAAAGAGTTATTTAACAAGAGCAATAAGTGGATTTCATAAAAGTTTAATTTCTGAAGGATTAGTTATTTAAGAACTTTCATTCAGAGATTGACTACACAATGCTTAAAACAAAGTTTTCTTCAATAATCAGAAAAGGACCTTGTGGTATAAAAACCTCTTGACACTTCCTTTGTGACTTAAATATTTATTTAGAAAAAAAATTCATTTTTGCAGAGTTGTAATATGGACATTAATATTTAAATTATGTTTGGATTCTTAAACATGGCAGAAGCAAGAAAATCTTCCGCAATAGCATTCAACAAATTGAGAATTGTATAGGAAAATAATCAAACCATGGTAAATCTCCATCTTCCTTTTCTGGATAATTACATGCACAGACACACCTTCCTACCCTTCCATACAAGTTCAGTTTTGCTAACCTGAGTGCTGGGTGGGTGAAATCTCTCTTCTCAAGGAACTTCTTTTGGGATATGTGCCCAAGTGCAGCTGACCAGGTGCCCAAGAAGTGGGCCCCACTGCAGTACACAAAGAACAGGGGAGTAGATTGTTTGCCTTATGAAATTTAAGCATCAAAATGAACAGTAAAACAGCTTTTCATGATTGAACAAAGGGTCTACCTGCATATAGAAGGACTCATGTTAAAATGCATTTCATATAGAAATATTACACCACATGCAAGTTTTTCTTTCTTACTGATCAGTTACTCATTCTGTAGATTTGTTTCCTGCAAATTCGTTCACTCTGTTGACCACACAGATGCATTTGCTATTGTGTGCTGAACTGATCCACATTTTAAAAACCCTCAGATGGTTTTTCACTGGAGTTGCTTTTCTTTAATTTTTTGCTGATAATATATGCAGAAGAATGGAAAGAAATGTCATTTATTGTTTCATTTGAAGTAGTCACTTAGGATTAAGAAGACTATCTTTTTTTTTTCTCAGAAAGTATAGCTGAGCTTTAAGAGAATAGGCTTATTGTTATGACAAGATATTGAAGTCCATTTTTAATGAAAATATTTTTTCAAAGTTTTACATTGTTTAATGAGAAAATATAAATTCTTTCATTCCTCATCATTACTTATGCGCCACCACTGAAATCATAAACAATAATTTAAGTGGAAGAAAGATTAGTGGCTGCTTCTCTATTTCTCTCTTCTTCCCACTGCCATCCCCTCAAAGTTGGGCACACTGTGAATCCACTTGTACATAATACATTTTAAAAATGAGTGTTTCTTGATTGCACTGAGTCAGGCAAAGTTTGACATCTAGAATACAAATACAGCCTTATCACTGTACATTAATTGCTAATTCCTTAGACCTAAGTTGTGGAATTGTTGCAACTGTCACAAATATTTAATTTAATATTTTTTAAAATGGAGTTCCTTCCCTGAGTGAGAACTACATTGGTTTGATTGAATTACAGACAGTTCCCCAGAAGAGTAAGCTATGTACCTTGCAGCAATTTATTTTCTTTCAATTAAGAAACTAATATATTGTCCTATTTTTTCCATCTTCTGAAAATATCTCAGGACTATCTTCCATTAAGTGAGAGCTAATCTGAGCTAGTATCAACTCTCTCTTTCCCTGTCACTTAGATGGGAAGATGTAATAAAATGCCTTGCTTTAAAATAGTTACCAAATCTGAAGATCTTAAATGGGATCCAATAGGAGAATTCAGACTTTCAAGCACCTTCCTCCAGCTGGGATATGCCCCAAAATTGCCCCATTGCTATCACCAGAAAACATAACAAGAGAAGAAAATGCCTTTCCCCACCCACTGGTTGTAAAAACAACAGAGGCTCTTGTAGGTGATGGGTGTGTAACCCTGTTGGGAAGATCCCTATTTTTCCAAGCCGAGAGAGGGATCCACCTCAGCAACTGAAATACTAATTTTAGCCTCTCCAAGAAAGGCTCCTAATGAAGAACTCTCCTACCATTGTGTTGCTCTGCAGGACAAGCAGAGATCATCCTGGGGAAAACATCACAATAAATATTTTATTTCTTGAATGATCTATCTCCCTGGTACCAATAGAATACTGATTCTCTGTTGTTCCTGTGGCCTGTGACTTCTGACTCCATGGTCTGTAGTGCACTGAAGTCTCACAAAGAGGGCGTGTGGTTTCTCTTTGTGCCTGGAAAGTACCTAAAGCATTTGAGGCAGCAGGCTATCAACTAAGCACGAGTTTGTCTGCCTGGACATCTGCACGGCCCATCTTATTTCAGGTTCCTACTCAACCTATCTTTTGTTTGTTTTATCTACTCACAGAGACCAACCCGACTATTTCATGGCACCACCCTTCCAAGTTGGCTGACCCGTGTATATTTTTTACTTATGTGTGTGTATATAAGTATGTATTAGTTTTGAGTAAGCTAATGCAATTGTGAGAATTTTCAGTTGTTGGGGTTTTTTTTTTATATATTTTTACTGGCAGAGTTTGAAACCATTTGAAATTCAGCCACGTTGGCTTATGCTCTGTGAGAGCAGGGGGAGGAACCAGTGTATGCCAAATGGAAAAGGATAAAACTGTTGTAATGATATGTTGCAATCATGCTGCACAACCTACCACAGTAAATTACTGCTGTAACAACCTCCTTCCTGTTGCAAAGAGCTCCAACCAGGCTTTCTTGTGTCTTCTTAACATTTTGGTTCTTGAGAGAAAGTTGTCTCTGCACTCCACTGCACTGAGTGACTGCTATGCTTCTTTGAGGACAAGCTGAAAAACAAACATAGAGGCCAGGAGGCGCAAGTACTTGATCTGGGGCTAGACGATGCTGCCCAGCATGAGCACCATCAGTCTGTGGCTAACCCGTGGTGTTGTGGGCAGGGTTTCATCAGGCATGTCAGTCTTTACTGTGTACAGTCTTTTTCTCCCTTGCCTGCTTACTGGCAGCTGCTGTCAGTGTTTGTAGGTCACATGAAGTTTTCATGGCATCACCTCCACAACCCAGCCACTGGGATATTCTTCCCTGTGCCTGCAGCCGTGGTTTGGCCAGGCTCAGTGGCCCAGAGGGAGTGTTGCTCTCTGATGTGGCCTGTGGGAAATGAGCTGCAGCTCCTGATTCTGTCTGTCCCAGATGCATTTCCTCTCCACAGACATTGTGCTGTGTTTGGCGCACAGTTGTGTTTTGTTAACACTAAATGAAGGAGTAAAAAGGGAGAGAGCCAGAAAACTGAATTACTGTCCTGGTTTCAGAGCAATCCTCCAACAGGGAGGGGAGAAGGTGACAACCTCAGTGTGGGAAAGCTTTCAGGCTGCTCTCTAAGTTGTTTATGTTCTGTGGAGAGAGTGGTTTGGGTCTTCTTAATCCAACTGCGTATTTCAGAAAAAAATTCTTCATGGGCTTAGGGGAAGGAGGAAAGAGACTCCTTCTTTAGGGGAAAGCAATGAGATCCTGGCAGTTTCAGAGGCGTAAGGTGATGGCCAACTGACAGCACTTTCTAGAAAAGCATCATACAAAACTTCATCTGCCTGTTAGCACTAAAACAAGAAAACTGTGAGGAACTCAGAGCTGCCTTGTACCAGCAATGTACAAACCACCTGATGTGATTTGTATTGTCAGACCAGTCACAGAGGAACATCTCTTCCTAGAGGTTTCACCTCCTGTTTGTGAGATAGATGGTGAATATTGAGAATGCTGGGAATTGTATAGAGAATCTGTGAGTCTCTAAAAGCTAAATGCAAAGAAATCTCCCTTTTCTCAAGACACTTTGCAGCCTGGCAAATGACGGGGCTCCCAGCGCCCTGTGCTTTACAGGTGCTGCTTTGACTGGCCTTGGATTTTTCACACTGCTGTGTTGTCTTCCTTGGATATGAATGAACTTTTAATTTCTCTTCTGTGGTGTATTTGCAATTACATTTTCTGAAATAAAGCCAAACCAAAAAACAACAACCTTGCCCCACCCCAAATCCCATCATTACCTTCCTGTACTTGAAGTTTGCACGAAATCCTTGTGCTCCCAAGTTCCCAAACTCTGCTTCTTCCAGTAGTAATAAAACCTGAAAAGGCTTGTCTTGTCCTCTTTACAGCTACAACAAAATGGATGTCAATTTAGCTGTGCTCTTCCCTTCAGCTAACTGGCAGTGATCCCTTTCTTTCTTTCCAAGTCCTCCCTGTGAGGAATGAGCACGGCTGATTATGGGGGTAAGGATCAGCTCAGGGGAGCATTTGCTAGCCAGGGAAATTTCTTCTCTTTGATGCCCATTGCTCCCTACTTCTGATCTCCCACGTGCGTTTCACATTCCCCAAGCCCAGAATCATCTGAAGTCACAGGCTAGAAGCAGCTTCTCTCCCTGGGCAGTCAAGACCAGATCACCCCTAGGGGATTTTCCCTTGTTAATGTTGCCAGAAAAATATTTTGCATGGCTTGTTGAAGAATCAAACTATTTCCTGGCTGTGGCCAGGAACGTTTGAACATTCTGTTTGAATGGAAGGTGGATATGAAGGAATTCTCTCTGTTACATTGAAGCGAGTGGTCAAGAAAAGCCCCAAATAAAAGCTCTGAATAGACAGGATCCATTTGGCCAATTTATTTCCTTTCCTTTTCTCTTGTGATTTTTAGATAGACTTTCTCTCTTAAAATGAAATCTGATCTTTATGGGAATATCTCATTTTCTATAAAGCTATGTTGTTGTTTTTTTTTTTCATGAGCAGACCAAGCACCACATATAAACTGCATTGAGCAGATAAGTTGAAATGTGTTTAAAAGTGGATATTTTATATAATGGAAGTGGGTGTATCTCATTCTTTCATGCACTGAATCTTCTCTATGGAAAATCCATAAAACAAAATGGGGAATAAGAGACCATTTCTCTGCTGCTGATATAAAATGACAGAGAGGAGGAAGTTTATGAATTATGATGGGCCAAGCAATAATACCTGCCTGACTATTCTTTCCAAAAACATACTGAACAAGACAGAAGTCCTGCATAGTGCTGGGAATGGTTTGGTCACTGATGCAGTCCAGTTTTGCCCTCAAGGGAGTTTGGTTGTATTGCTTGTGATACTAAATTCTCTTGGCCATAAGATCCTTTAATCATTAATGTCACAGAGTAGTCATCTCCAATTGTGTTTGGGTAATTAGTCAAAGTGGAAAGCAATGGGAATGGCGTGTGGCTTGGGGTTAGACTGGAAAGCGATGGCGCTTCTCCAGTAGGGTTCAGTTTCCTGCCGTGAGGACCAGACACAGGGAAAAAGGTGAGTGGCTAGAAGCAAGCAGGAGCCAGGGCTGGGGTCTCATTGTGTGGGGCTGTGCCATGAGGGAAGTATTTTGCTTCCACAACAGTGCTAAAAGTCAGCGTCTGCCCTTCGTTGAGGGAATGTGTTGGGAAGCACATGAGAGAATGTGTTGGGAAGCACATGAGAGTGGCCTTTACCACCCTCTATCTTTGTGGTGGTTGGAGAAGTAAGAGAAGTATCTGGGCACTGCTGCCCCCGCAGCACCTTCAGTTGGGATTGCTTTTGCTCTTGCCCCATCCTTCATTCCTCAAAAACCTCTGAGAATTCCAGCTGGCAGTGAAGGAGGAGAGAAGGGGCAGCAGTGCCTGGCCTACCATCTTGCATTGCTTTAAATCCTGTCACAGTGAGGAGAATCATGGCAATGAATGGCCCATGTAAACCTGTAATTCACAGCATCTGAAAGGTACCTCACCAAAGGGATTTAGTTTATTATTTCTGTGTGTTACTCCAGTAACACTGGCTGTCAGACTCTACACCCGGTGAATGAGAATTTGAGCTCTGGGAAACAGTTTTCTTGCTGTCACAACTAATGGCTTGTCAAAGTTTCCAAGGTAATTCTGATATTTTGTCAGACCAGTTTCCTGATTATTTTAAAATGCACTGGAGTAAGTCCTGCATCAGCCTAAGAAATACACTTCTTTATTCTTCCTTTAGATATTTTGCTGGTTTACTTTGTTCTTTAAATTTTTGTTGTTTGGGGTTTTTTAAGGAGGTCTGCAGCCTGCTGTAGGGTTTCTCTCTGTTTTTCTGCTGCTTTTTTTTTTGCTGTGGGGATGGGCAGAGCTGTGGGTGAATGAGCACTCAGCTGGGTGATGTCCCTGCCAGATGCTACTCCTCCATCAGCTGCAGGAGAAAAAGTGGCTTTTTTACTCTGCTGGACCACTAGATGGGGAAATTGCATTTGCATTTTTGGGTTGCTAAATGGATCCTGGCAGCTGGCCTAAAGCTTTTGATGTAATGAAGCATATCAAGCCTGTTATCTGCAAGAGGTGTGTGGTGATGACTCAAGGCTTTGCCCCTCTCTTCAGCAACACCACTACATCTCCCCTGCAGGGAGTCAGGCCCTGCTGAGCTGTGCTGTGGCCCCAGGTGCTGTTGGGTAGATAATTTGCAAAGCTGACCTTTAAAGATGTCTCCTCCTTTGAAAGGTTTCTGGGCATCAGGGCCAGCAGGTGCCTGCCCCACTGCCAAGCCCCCTGCTTCATGTGGGAAACAGGGAGAGGGCATAAATATTTCAACAAATTTTTGAACAGGGAGCTCCTGAGGCCAGGAAACCCTCTGGGCATCTAAGAGCTCACATCAGGTCCAAGGCAGGTCCAAGAAACATGAGAAAACTTGGGCTCAGGTTCTTCTCTTGCTTTCAGTACTTTGTGGCTGCTAGGCCTCTGACTTTTTCATGATGAAAGCATTTCTGAACAGAATGGCAAAAGTGGCACCAGTATGGTGATACTGGGCCTGACAGTCCTGCAGATCGGAGACAACTGGCTATGGGGCAGAGTTATTAATGGGAAAAACTTGAGAAGATTTAGTCGGCACAGTAATGTTTCAAAGTTAATTATTAAAAATCTTGCCTCGAATGTGATGAGTATCAGTATTCAACCATTAGAGCATTCTGATTTAAGTAAAAATTTCTAGGACATAATGAACCTTTTTTCTTGTAAGAGAGTTATAAGACTGGTTATAGTCTATTTTGGATTACTCAAAGCTGTAAGACCACAAGGTGATTGGTAACATGGTAATGCTACCTAAAGATGCAGCTAAAAAAATAGAGTGCGGGTCACAGGGCTGACTTTCCTCGCTGCAGGGTGTGACAGGAATGCAACACTGATTTGACTCAGTGCTACAGTAATTCAATAACAACCTTCTCTGCCTAGTGCTGCTTCCAGAGAAAATGTGTCTCCTGCTCAGGTATGTAAAGTTTTTCAGACTTTCTACATATTTCTACAGACAATATAACTTTGGAAAGCAGTTTTATTTCTCTAAAGGTATTGCTGTACTATTTTGGGGAAGATATTTAAAGCAGAGCACCTATTGCAGTATGAAAGCAGCTATGAAAACATGGACCTCTACCTGTGCAGGCAGGGAAATGAGCCATACCATGAGAAGTTACCTTCACACTGCCATGACCCAGTCCATGCAGTTCTCTTTTCCCACCTCTCCCTACCAGGCTCTGTGGAGCACAGAGTCTTCATGGGGCTGGGGTTTCCTCCTCAGTGCACTGACCATGATGGATCTTGTCACAACTGATGGGTGCTTTTGTGAAAGCTTGATTACCCAAAAACAAAGTCAGTTCAGAAGGAAGCCTCAGGAATGTGTTTAAACAAGCACACCTACATCTTTTTGGCATTTGGAGCTGCTGTAAATAGCTTAGCCAAAAATATGGATAAGTTTATATTCTTTCAAATATCACCACTAAGTAACCAGAGAGCCAAGTATTTTGGCAGCACTTGTGTGCTTATTCTGCAAGTTCTTTATTAGAGAAATTACATCTTTAGATTGAAGTCTGAAAGTCAGACATTAAGGAAAGAAAATGCATGTGAGCAGCAGGTACAATCATTGTGTGGGTGATTTGGGTTTGCTGTTAAGGAAGGCATCTTATATTTAAGCAGATTTGGCACTAAAGTCTACACTGATTAATTGAGGAAATTTTACAGACTCCTTTGCATCTGTGACTTTGGTGAGAAGTCTCTGATATATGTCAACAATGTGCTTGATGAAGGATGATTTGTGGAAGTTTTTTGGTTTTGATTTATAGAGATGCTTCTACAAGGGAAACCTTAGGCCAGGCTCTTCATAAATTGAGTGAGTCCTGGTACAGGAGCAACAGGGCAGTGTGTGCTCAGGGGAGCCAAGATGCCCAAGTAGCAGTCAGTCTTTTCTGTGCTAGATGATTAAGTCATCTGCTTTTGCAGGTTGCTTATACAGGATACAAGTAGGATTATTTGCATCTTAAATATGTTGAGGCAGAGAATGTTTCTTTGTGCATGCACACACAGAGCCTCTCCCGCCCCACACCAGTCTGTGAGCTGGTTTCAAATGGCATAAATGCACTTTCTCAGAACATTTCAGTGACAGGAGGAAGAGGCAAACATTCTCCAGGGCATCTGCCCTGATGTCATGATCAAAAATATTCCAGAGTATATTGAGTCTTTCTCTCTTGATGTACAATAATATGGCATGGCAGGACTCACTGCCAAGGCCCTTATACCAAGTGCTGGTGTGGAGGAAAGTTAGATGAAGATCTACCCCTGCTTTGATCTCTTAGAGTAGTTTCTGATTCCAATCTGTTGTGCTGGAGGGGTGACTGTGGTATGAGTGGAGATGCTGTTTGTGGAGGTAGCACTGCAGGAGAGGGCTGGATCTCAAAGGCTTTTGCAGCAGGCTGCAAAACTGAGCACTGCTCTGGTATCTCAGGAAGCCAGACTGCTTCCAGACTCATTGCAGTGATGGCACTGAAAAGCATCTTCTTACCTTCAAACCGTCTTTCACACTTGGTGAAGTGCACAGGGTGTTTTCTGCACTTCAAATTTTTTCCAGTCAAGTGGGGGTTACTCTGTATCCTGAAAAACAAATGCCCTTTTGTACAGAGGCAGATGACATCTCTCAGCTCTCCATCATGTTTGATGAAGCTGAGGTCCAAAGATACTGCATCAAAATTAGGTTTTAAAAATTCATCAGTGAGCCAGCACAGGGAAATCAAGGAGGTGAGACATAATCACCGTCCAGCATTCCTTGGATTGAAATGTAGTAGAAGTTTTGTTGTTACAGCCTTAGCTTGTAGTTTATGCTCTTTGTCAAGAACCAGTTAGGTGTCTGTTATCTTGATCTATTTATGGCCAACCATTGGCCAACACAGGACCTAGCACTGAGCTTTGCTGCTGCTTCCCAGTATCCTTTTGCAACCAAGGGCTAAAAGAAAAAGCTGCAGACCACATGCTCCCTGTACAGGATCCATACCTCAGCAGGATAGATAGGAGAGAATTGCACATCCTTTGGGTAATACAGCTCACACAGGCTGGCTTTACGGACTGAATGCTGCAGAGGCACAAATATGTGACTGACAATTCCTTCAGTCCTTCAAGGGCTTCCCAGAGCTCTCTGTCCGAGCTCTGATTTTTAATGGAGGGCCATCTCCTGCAACACATACAGTTATTAGCAAATGCCTACCTAATGCTTTCTGAGAAACACCAAAAACAGATGAAACAAATTAAGAAAATATACCACCTGATTTTCTATGTCTTCATTGCATTTCACAATGCATTGTGGAAAGTCAGTTTTACTGTTTCCCTGCCTGGTCTGACAGACTTTGGTTTTGTGGGATTTTTACATGCCTAGTGGAGGGAACCATAAGGATTGTAAAATCACAAAATAAATAGCTGGTATGCCATAGTGTGTTGCCTGTCACTATCTGAAAACTGAAAATGGATAGATTTGTAGTAAACAGAAATGTTCCTTCAAAACCCAAATTATATTCAGTCTGCAAGTGTAAATTTCTTGTCTTCTTCCAGTTGTTTCAGCTGAAATTCCCAAGCCAGTTGGGAAAACCCTCTTGCTTTTGAGAGCTCTCTAATTGCAAATAATTAATTAAAGGGCAGATGTATCTCATTTTATTTCTGAAATCACTTACCAAATTCTCATCTTTGCTTTCAAATTTCTTTACATCAAGAGAGTTTGTGCAATTTACATATTAAATTAAAGATGATTTGCTTCTTTGACCTTTGATACACAGTGTGAGCATCATTTGGCTACCCACTCTTTCATAGCCAATGTTATTAGCAAAAGGCTTTTAACTACTGAGATATGGTTGAATTCCTATGAGCCAATATTTACAAAGCTAAGTACAAAATATTATGTTGCTGCATAGGACCCTTCCTAACAACAGAGACTCTACTGCTCCCAAACTCTTACTATATACAATGTGTATGTTCATCTCCTCAGCCTTGCTTCATCAGGGCAAGCATCATGAGAAGGCCAAAGTTTAGGCTGTGGGAAATGTCTGAGGTGCATCATCACCTGGAATTATCGATCCCATTCCATGCAGTTCTACAGAGTGATTGTGTCCAGAAACAAGAGTGAAGTACCCGAGTGTAAGCATAAGTTTACACTTAGAAATTACAAAGGTTGAGACTATGTAATTTCACTACTAATTTTGAATGCAGGACTTGTGACTCTCCCTTCATAGTGAAAAGGAAGGGGAGGGGATGCCTCACTTGGGACAGCCTCTCTATGCCCCCTCCATGCCAGGGGTGGCTACATTGGGTGGACAGAAGCACCACTTCTTTTCTCTTTTCTCACTAAGAGCTGAGCTGCTTGGTCTTGGACAGCTTTGTATTGACAGAGGTAATAACTGTAGTTTCCTTCCAACAGTAGGTAGTTAGAGATCTTCCCATCCCCACTTTGGAGAAAATTACAGTTCAGCTACACAAGAGCAGCTCAAAGTCATGCACTTAATGGTACCCACTCTCTGGCAAATAAATCCTTTCTGCCCCCTCTCTCTCTAATTGAGCTGGCTGTCTGCATGGGAAGCTGGTACAGAAAATGTCTAAATGAAGATCTAGAAATCCCAACTGGGGGCTTACATAAGCCTTTTGCTTTTTCTAGGCCCAGGGCTTGGATAAATAATAAATGCATCTCTGAGGATGTGTCTATGCAGACCAACCCCAGACAAATGCCCACTTGTTCTGATATAAAATATCCCAAGTGTTGAAGGCCAAAACTAAAACGTGTTGTTTTCTCACTCTTGCTCTCTTTTTCTTCTTTTTTTCATCTTTCTGGCTTGGTTTTCAATTACATCAGTAATATACACAGCTGCAGGCTGAACAGAGAAGCTCTATAATCTGGCCAATATGACAATGATATTGTATAGCACAACTCGGAGGCAGTCAGATTTTCATGTCTCCCAAAATCTGCCACCTCCTCATGACTTTTCACCTACCTAAGGACAAAGCATGTGGCTTGGTGCCCTTGGAAGAGAACATTGCATTCCCATTTTGAATATTCCATAGGGGCTTTATACTTTGTCTTCCAGGTCATATGCTGGTCATCACAGGTAACCTAAATTCTTGCAGATTAGCTACTAGTGGAATTTTCTGACAGATATTTCTGTGTCCTGTGATTTCTTTGTTTTTGTGTTCAAAATAGTTGCCCATTTTGTATCTGGTTCCCTATGGCACACCCCCAGTTGAAGGGTGTCAAAGTGGGGCAGCTTGCACAGGCAGCTAAGCACGCTGTGCTGCATCCTAACCCTGCTATTAAACTCAGAAATTATCTTGGCAGTTCAGTGTAAGGTGATTTTCAAACTGAGAACTTGTTCCACTTGATTCTTGCAGTGGGAATACAAAGCTTCAGTGGTTTCCTTGCACAAAAGAGTGTATTAATTATCTCTACCAAGTGTTTTTGCATCATCAAAGTACCTGAACTTCTCAATTAGTTTGTTTTGCATCATCTGGGTGACTACTGAGCTGTGTTTGGAAGGAGCTGAAGTTGTTCCAGGTGTGTGCTGGGCCAGACCCAGCAGTCCCTGGGCTGTGTACAGGTTTCCACAATGCTGCAGCTACTTCCTCTGTCTCCTGCAACCAAGTTTGTTCATTCTTACTGAGCCTACAGAGAAGTTGGCTGCGCAGCCTCTGACTACATGAGGAAATACCTGCCATGCACACTTTGGGAAACAGGCAAGGAAACAGTACTTGCAAAGGTTGGCTAGTAGGAGGGATGGAGGGCTGGGTGTGCTCAGCAGCCACGTGTGCAACATACAACCTTCAAGCACATGAGCCTCTGGCAAAGGCTAAAAGTCTAAGAGAAACAGGAGAAAATAGACAGTGAGTGCTCAGCTCAAAGCTGCAGAACTGCCTATTTTTATTTTTTTTTTTAGTAATGTGGTCCTCCCCCTGTGGGTTCTTTGAAGCCCATTTTGTAAAACAGCTGTTTTATGATTTACTTCTCAGTTTACTACAAAACTGCACAATTCATTAAAAGAATTTAGGGATAATGTCAAACTAAAAATGTAAATAAATAGCTTGAAAGAGTAGTTAAATGTCAGCACATCATGGGAGCATTTAATAACCACAAAAGCTACTTATTCCACATATAAAATACAACATGAAGAAAAATATTTTGCTTTGGCTTGTGAGAATTTGAGAGGTCTGAACCACTGGCACTGATCTCTCAGGCTGACTCTCAACATGGGCAGAGGAACAGGAAGAGAGGCAGTAGCTGGGGAGGTACAGGGAAGTGAGGAATTAATCTTAGTCTTCATTTATGGGGGGAAAAAAAAGCAGGTCACTGTTAGCTGACTAGCTAAGGAAGCTATGATACTCAGAATCCTCTCCTTTGTTAACTTGGCTTGTTAAGTACTGAGGGATGCTCAGCAGCTAATAGTGATTGCTGTTTTAGATGGTGTGCATACCACCATTTGGTGGGTGTACCCATGGTTTGAGAAGCTGAGGCTTTAAACCACCATTTGAGATTACACTTGGTGTGAAAAAATAAATGAGACAGCTATGGAAGGAGAATGGGATTTTGGAGGGTTGGAAGTTTCATGACAGTTTTGTTAATGCTTGTGCTCCCAAGAAGTTGGTCTTGCAGCTGTTCACAAAGGCAGTGTCACACATCAGCCTGTGTGGCCATGCACACCTGGCTCTGCTGCTGGCTGCCCCTTCCTGCCTGGAGCCCTGGGCTCTGCAGTGACACAGCTGGGCTTGTCACACAGGGAGGTGCAGAGCTGCACACCTGGGCTGAGGGGCTGCTGCTCACCTGGGGTCTGCCTCTGTGCAACTCTCATCCAGTCCCATGATGTGCTGCTTTAGGGAAGGAGCTCCTGAAATGCTTTAGGGAAAAATATTACCATGGATGCAGGCAGCCATCCATTTGATTTTGTAGTCTGCTGCTGCTTTTCTTCTGATCTTCCACTTGGTTTTCATTCCTTCTGCCTTTATTTTTTTCCGTGTTCTGCACTTGAGTAGGGAGCCTCTAGTCGCCTTCCAGCTCATGTGCAGCCCCTATTGCTGCTGCCAGGAAGGAGTGACCACTCGGTCAGCATGTAAAGCTTTTGCTGCTGCCATAAATCTTGCTGTGAGTCTGCATACATTGCAATTACTGTTTCAATTGGAACCATTGCCTGGAGCCCTAAAGAACTGTGTCTGATGGGGATGCAGGCAGCATGGGAAAAGGAAGACATACTGCATGCTTTCACCCCATCTTTGGAAATGGGTACTGAGTCTGCCCTGCAGTCCTAGATATCGCACTTCCATGATCAAAACACGAAAAATCCCAGTGCTGATGCATGAAATAGTAAAAAAGGATTTTTCCCCTTCCCTCCTGCACCCTGTTCTCCTTAGAAAGTGTCAGGGGGGTGAAGGAACTGAGTTGTTTTCTTGTGGAGCAGGAAGGAGCTGGGACTGAAAAACTGCCACCTCCCCATCCCCTGCTTCCCCCAGCCAGCAAAACGTCAAAGTACATTTGCTTTTGTGAGAGGACAGCACACCACAGGGACTTTTTCAGGAGAAAATTGTATTCAGGGCGTGAAGTTTTGTACTTTCTCTGTCAGTGACACTTTTCAATTGCAGCAGTTATGTTATTAACCTGGCCCTGGCTTCTCCAAGTAAAAGAGCAGTCCTAGTCCTCAGGGTGTGAGGAAAATGGAGTCTTAATCTGAAAGGGAAATACAAACTGTTGGTTTGTGTTTGTCTCATTTTCCAGAGAACATCTGAACAACTGCACAGATGCAGAGGAGAAGTAAACTTGGATAACTCTGTACACAATGGTGGCAGCTGCGAAAGAGGCACAAGGAGGACAGCACTGGGCAGGGAATACACACACACTGCTTATGTATTCTTCAGGCTCCCATATCTCACACATGGGAAAGTGCAGCTCTGTCTGTGGGCTGAGCTAGACCAGGAATATGCTGAAACCTCAGTGCAGCTCCACAGAGCTGCAGAGGATGTTCAGGTTCAACCTGCCTGTGGTTTTCCAGGCACTGATTCAAAACAGCTACTGAAATCCTTGCCAGTATCTGCTGGCAGCAGTTTGGGCAGAAGTACAAAAGAAAAAGAGTCTTGCTATAAAAGCAGCTTTTCTGTCTTGCTGATTAGGGACAGCAGGTCCAGTTCCCCTTCACAGAGCCACAAGGTGCTGGATGTGCTGCTCTGCTGCTGCCAAAGAGCAATTTGATTATTTCCTTCTGTCATCCTAAGTGAACACCTCACAGTTCCTCTACAGTGCAAAGCCATGAGCCCTAAGGGTCTCAGCAAATGGAGAATTTGAATCTGAGAATTTCCCTACTGGAGAAAGAAGTGTGTTGTCAGAGTGGTGTGGTTATTCAGTAATGGGCTACATGACCGTGTGCTGACAAGTCCATGGTTATTCCTTTATTCTGTTATTAGCATACAAGATATTTTAAATACAAAACCAAAGCCATTCAGGATGAAAAAACCTTTGCTGCTCCATCAAGCAGTGTACAATGGCTGGTTGCATTACCTGGAGGCTGGAAGTTGCTTGTGTCTCAGTCTGGGCTTTTCTGAATGTAGATAGAAATAGATGGGAGGAGATACTAAAGAGGAGAGAGCACTGTGAAGAGATTGAATGTTTGAGATGAAGATAGCACTAAGCACTGTAAGAACAAGCCCATCTTTGTTTTGTGTAAGGGAAGTGTGTTCAACTTCTCTCTCTGTCCCATCTCTTTCTTTCCATAGTAAGACTGGTATTTCTCTTATTTAGATTAGCCTGCAGACAATACCAGAATGAAACTTTAGCCTTTCTCGGAAATGGTTCATTTAAAGAGGCTTATGCAGATGAACTGAGATAAATAGCCACTCTCTGAAGAGAACCAAAGAGATGTACATTTCAGATAAACCTGTGTGTGCTCTAGAATAAATTATTCTAATTCTGGACCAAATATAATCCTTAACAGAAATCATGCCTGCTGCTACAAAGTGTAAACTGTGCTACATTCAAAAACAAACACCCCCCAGCAACAATATTGTTTGTCATTAATAACCACACACTTGGAATGTTACTTGTGCTAAACACGGTATCCCCTTCTGTATTTCACAGGTTTTGACAAATTGTACATTGCAGCATGTGGACTCTAATCACAGTAAATCTCAGTTGAGGATGAACTAAACTCTTGGTGTTAAGAGTGGGTTTTTTTAATAAAAAATAGCCCCCTAAAATCGTGATTATTTAGATGTGTTGATGGCAGGGGTACACCAATATCCCTTGGCAATAGTGAGTTTACAGGGCTGGCCATAGTCTGTGTGCTCTGTGTCCCCACCAGGCAAGGGAGCAGCTCCTGGGGCATCTCCACAGCCCATCAGTCCCAGTCATGGGGTAGCTGTATTCAGTATACTCCATTCCCTGTCCCTGTCCCTGCATCACTCTCAGGTCTGTGCTGGCCATACCATGGACACGCTGTGCAATGGATTTGAAAGCATTTTTTTGCTTGCTTTCATCTGGATAAACCCCGATTTTGTAGGGCTGGCTTTGGCATTTGTAAAGCTGCGTTGGATGGCAGGAATTGCATTTCCTGGGATAATAGAAAGCTAGAGGAAGAGTAAAGAGAAAGGTTGTTTGGGGCATGAGTGTAATGGTGTTGGAATAGCAGACTGCTAATTATACCTCTCCCATCTATCTGGGAGGTTTGTCATCAAAAACACAAATAAGAGCCTTTTCATGCAGAATTAATTTTGCTATTCACAGTCCAGTGGGCACATCTTTTTAATGCAGTCAGATGCATCTACACTGAGTGTGTTTACCTCTGTGTGTGTGTATAGATATATATTTTACACCAGCCTGCACTGAAGTGATGTTGACTCCTGTAGGAAAGTTCTTAAGTCTTCAGTAGAGTTAAACTATATTTAGAAACCAGATGAGGGCTGCCATTATGTTATGGGTTATCTCTGCTGCCAGAACAGAGCTTATGCAACCTGCTAAGGTGCAGCTAAGATTGTAAAGGTGTCTTGGGTCCATGGACTGAAAGTCTGGCACACTCAAAGCATTCTACAAGAAATAACCTAGACAGTTGAACTAGGATTAAATTTATGGAAATGGGAAATCTATAATTTTCAAAACTCAGACCTGAGTGACCTTCAATTCCAGGCTTTGCAAGCTTATTCAACTTTGTTCATTTGATGTAGTTATTATTGACCTAGTTATTTTTACTGTTTCTTGCTAGCAGGTTTTTCAGGTATTTATATTGTCACATGGTATCATAGATATTTCAGATAATTTGGGTCACTCACAGCCTGTCCACAACCTGTGGGATGCTCTGTTCCCTTGCCTGCTTCTTGGGAGTTCACAAAATATCCTCAGGGATTATAAATACTCATTTTTATGGCAGTAGATTACAGAAGTGATAAATTACTGGAAAGATACACGTCTGAGATAAACAACATGAGGTTTGTTTCCCCCAGATGGTCTGTACTTCCTGAGCAGGCAGTGAGTGACAAAGTTTGGACTAAGTCCTTCTGTGTGTGTGTTTGTGTGTGTATGTGTGTGTGTGTGTGCGAGGTGCTTTCTGTTATGAGATATTACCTGGTGTTGGAAATCCAGCCAAACAAAAGGGCTCAGTGCTTTGTGAAAAAACTCTGGAACACCTGACCATGGCAGAGGCTGCAGTGGGAGACTTTGGTGGCAATACTGATTTCCAAACACATGAGCACAGAGCCCAGGGGCCTCCAGTGGCAAGGGTGATGTGTGAGGCAGCTGGAGAGGGGAGAAGGGGGTTTCTCTGTTCCCCCAAAGCCCTTTCATGGGTGGTGTAGGACAGGGTGCTGTACTGAGTAGGAGGGGAGAGGTAGGTGTCCTCCATGGGCTGCAGGTGGGTCTCTGCTCCACCATGAACCTCATGGGCTGCAGGGGCACAGCTGCCTCACCACAGCTGTACTGTGAGCTGCAGGGGAATCTGCTCTGGTGCGTGGAGCACCTCCTGCCCCTCCTGCACTGACCTTGGTGTCTGCTGGGTTGTTTCTCACACATATTCTCACTCCTCTCTCTGACTGAAATTGATGCTGTGCAGGATTTTTTCTCATTCTTACATCTGATATCCCAGTAGTGCTACCACCTTCATGGATGGGTTCAGCCTTGACCAGTGGCAGGCATCTCTTGGAAACATGGGCACTGTTGAGCAGAACATTGGGAAGCTTCTAGTAACTTCTCACTGAAGGCACCCTTGTAGCTTTCCCTGCTACCAAAACAGCTAATGCACTTAGAGACAATCATACTGCCAGTAGAGAAAATTTTCATATCTCTATGTATAAGAATACCAGTTCTAAATAAACACATTTTATGCAGGGAATAATCTGTTTTATATAAACAGTTTTCATGTCAACAGATTATAGGTACTTCAGTTTGTGTGAAAGTCACTTCTCAAACTGAAATCAGCTACCTTTAGAAGCCTGTACAAGAAAGAAATGAAGACTGAATAATGTATTTGAAAACCTAGGGGAAGTTCAATTTCCCAGAAATCTTTCCAGAACACTTTATTTTACTATATTACTACAGCTGCAGAAAATGATGCAGGAGTTCTGTTGCTCAGGGTGCCAGCCCTGCATGCAGCATCGTGGTGACTCGTGGGCTCTGACTCAGCACTGCAGTGATGTGATGAAGAGTCCATCTCCACCCTCATGCAATAGCCTGAGTGTTCCCGTGATACACATCTGTTATTTGAAGAGCCACATTAGCAAATATTTTCTGAAAATAATCCAGTTTCTTCCTCCACTTGCATCCTGCTTAGGTTCTTCTCTTAGTTTGACCAGCCAGATTTAAAACTGTCTTGTGCTCTAAATATTGGATCAGTTATTTTTCACATGTGATGGTCCTCCCCTTCCTCCAGGAATGAGAATACATTTGTGGTTTGTAGTGGTTTTTTTTTGTGGAAGCAAAAGTTTTGTGCCCTGAAAGGTGAAGAAGAGGATAGGGAGGAATGTCTGGATCTAAGGTGACCCTGGCTCTCAGTGGCTGCTGCATGCCTGGCCATGAACAGTGTTCACCACAGCCTGCAGCCAAGAGTTGGTGTCAGTAATAGGATGTTACCATGTAAAAATTTACTCTATTCAGTGCTCTCCCAGTAGCTGAAAACCCTACAGTATATCAGTGTTTTAGCCAAAGATGTGTACTGCTCTTTTACCTGTCTATAGTTACAATGAGCAGTGTATTATGTCTAAACTGTGAGTTCCCAGTTTGTCCCAACAGCCATAAGGCATTCCAGCATGGCTGTAAGAACCTGGGCACAGCTCCAAGGGGGAGAATTAGCCTGACCTGTGTGGTGTGGCTGCACTTCAGCCTTGCAAGGTGCAAAATACAGCGTCTGGGAAAAAAACCAGTAATCTCCAACTATGTGTTTTTGGGGTCAGGGAGCACAGCCCCTATGCCTGCCCTCTATTCTCACTAAAACAGATGAATTTTAGAGTAGGTGATGACCTACAAAAAGTGGGAAGTTTGACTGCTACAGTTCCTGGGAGATTAGCAGAAGAGGCTGGATGTGGGCCGTGAAGGCATAATGACTGTTTTTAAACTTGTTAGCCATTTAGAGTTCCAACCTTATTAAATCCACACACTACAACTCAGTGGCCTTTGAATGAATGGATTAATTCTGTGTTATTTTATCACTTCCCTCCTGCAGCCTACAGCTGTACAGTCTAAAGTTATCTTGTTTTTCTCATTTATAAGTGTTGTAAAGGAAACTCCCTGGAGATGATGCAGAGTGCTGAACACGAAAACCTCCATTGGGCTCGATTGCTGCAAACAGTCATCATAACAGCTCCTCAAAGCTGTAGCCAGGGTTACACTTCCCAGGGGATGTATTAACTGTAGGGGTCCCCTTCTTACTGCTTCATCCAGGGATCTCTTTGAAACACCTAGAAAGGTGAAGAGCATCAAAGTAGCAGTATTGATTTATGAGACTCGGGCTCATTTCTGGTCTGAGATGACTGTGAATTGCACCTTCTCGCAACAGTGTCAAAGCAGCTGCAGGTCCAGAAAATGGTGTGAAGAACCAGAATTTGTGCTCTTCATTGCTTTCATAGAGAAAATGTTGGATGTTGGGTTCTTTGTACACAGAAATCTCTCATGTTGAGCACAGAATACCTCAGGCCACTTCAGCTCAGTGGGCACTAGAAGGGCTGTGGTAATGTGTGCTGTATTCTAACAAAAATTTCCTATCTACTTTGACAAAGCATCTGGAAAGCCTTGCTGGCTTTCTTTTTTTCCAGCTGGAAATGGAAGTTTGATTTGATTTTCAGGTCGAGAGTTATTCAGACATCCTTGACGGAAACAGAGGCTCTTCCCTGGAAGATGGCCATTGGGTGCTGGTAAAGAGGGTTGAGAGTATATTGAAATATACTTTGTGGTGTTGGCAGGATGATAATCAGTTAGAGAGAAGCTCCTCTGAAGCCACTTCAGGGTTTCAGAAGTTGAGCAGTAAACACAGCAGAAGCAGTGCCGCTCTTTCTACCTGGTCACTGTCTACTGTATATTCTGACCCACCAAGGTGCCAATTACATATTTTTCTTTATCCATAAGTTTTATTTTAGTTCAAAACTCTTCTCTAATAAATTTGGGATAGCAACTCTTCCACTCAGCTTTTTCCTTCCTGTAGAATTTTAATATGAATTATTTCATAGTTGGAGATTTTAGACCTCTGTGCAAGCTCCCTTGTGAAATGAGCAGTCTGCCCACAGCCTTGGAAGCAGGGCAGCCCACACAAGCAGTGCACTTACTCTGGTTTGTTTAGAGGACTCCAGAGGACACTGGAGTCAGGGGAAATCTCAGAGATCCAGAAAGCTTGTCTTGGCTCCTGGTCTAAGGGACCTTGGGGTTGTGTTATCTCCTCCCAGGGGGATCGCTGTGGACACACACACTGCACAGTCACATGGCAGCTGATCTCTCTGCAGCCTCAGTGCTGTGAAATAGGAGCACTGTTGAAGCTGCCATGAGGGCAAGGATTAGCCACCTTTCCTGCAAACCAGCCCAGCCTCTGTCCCCTTCTGCCCAGCTGCTGGGCACACTGTATATTTTTAGGCTGGGTGCCTCATATTGCCTTGTAGGATTCATTCTTCCACCCTATGGCTGATACCACTTTGCTTCTACGACTAAACCTGTTATCCTCCTCATCTTGACAGCTACAGGTCCTTCCTGCAGAACCAGTAGAGAAGAGGTGTCCCAGGAAGGCACCCTCACTATTGCTTTCTAAGGGTAAACCACAGCCTCAATCCAAACGTGCTGTAACGTTGCTTAGACCACTCCCTCCCTCTGTAGGCAACAAGTAAACCGCTCACTGAAATTATTCTCTATTAACAAGTTTGAATAACTGCATCTTATGCTGCTTTGGGTTTGTTACCTGATAGCCTGAATCCACATGTAGGTAAATGTAGAAAATAAATTACTCACCAGTGCTCATGGGCTGTAACTCCAGGTCTAACTGTGTGTGGGCTGACAATGCCAGTGTCACAGGGAGCTTGTTTATGGGGAGCTGGATGACAGATCTGCAGGAGGGAATTAGATTAAATGTCTCCTATACCTGTTAATTGAATCAGGCTGGGGTTCTTGCAGGGAGGGTGCATTTAGACAACATCAGGGCTTGCTTTGCATCTGAACAGCCTTGGCTGAAAGCTGGAGCTGTGCCTGTGAAATCCCGAAGGCAAGCGATGAATCAGCTCCATCCACCCCTTGCAGCTGCTCCTGTGTCACTGTGTGTTCAGCAGAGGTGCTCTCAGCCTGGGCTCTGCCCAGCACTGCAGAGGATCAGGGCAGGACGGGCTGGGGGCGGTCATGCCTCTCCTGGGACCCAGGAAAGCTGCAGCAGAGCTGCTTCTCCAAGGTCATGCACTCCTGCGACACAGCTGTCAGCCCCATTTAGGGTTATACTGGAAGATTGGTTCTATGATAGTGTATGAGCTCCTGTAGAAATCCTTCCCTGTCAGGGCAGAGAGAGCATCCATCTCTGCCAAAATTAGCCCAAACAGAAGGGCCCTTAGCACAGTAGAACGACCAAGTCCTTTGTTTTCAGGAATATTACAGCCAATAGGATATGGCTGTCATCCTATAATTTACTTCTGGAAGATGATCTGCATCATTAAATGGAGTCTGTAGTGAGGACACAGGTTTTCTGATCTTAAATTTGAGTACATTTAAGCATGTAATTTATAAACAGTTGTTAAATACAAATTTTTGTGAAAAGCCTTAATGCTGCAGTCATTAAAACCAATATTAGGTTAATACACAAAAATCTATTAGTATAGCAATAGCTTTCTGGTTTTATTTTGGCATTCTTTCTTACAATTACTTTTGGTTTATTCTTAACCTGGAACACTAACTTTGTTATTCACAGATGTAAATAATGTTATATAGGACTTGGAGGGAACCGTCTGGAGAGTCTTCAGTACAACCTTAAGACAATCTACTTCACCTGTGAGAAAGATTTGTGTAACCTCTTCTTAAAACCTTACACAAAGATTCCCTCAACCATTCAAAAAAGAAAGCCATGCGTACTAATTCCAACTGAGACCTTGCCAATGCTGAAGAAAACAGAGTAACAACCTGCCTTATTAATGCAGGCCATGAAATCTGCCTCTTGCTCATCAGCATTGCTTTGCAAACTTCAGTTCAAGATGATTCTTAATGCTTTTCTATGTATTGCTGCTTGACTAGTCTGATGCTGTACTGCCCATTTGATTTTGTCTTCCTTGGTGTAGGGATTTGCATGTGATAAAACATTTTGAATCATGTCAGACAGAAAAGATATATATCAGAAGCAAATATGGCTTTGAAAGTCAATGTAGTTTCTAATGTACAATCAGTTACTCAGTGATAGTTGCTCCTGTAACAGCAGAGATTTCATTTCTGTTTGGTAGGTGGCGTGCATTTTATTTCTAACAAACACAAATAACTGCAGTAGATTCATTTTCAGTGAGCCAGGAAGCAACTGTGACCTGTTCCCAGCACACACCTGAAGGTGGATATATTCATATCCCAGACCTTAGCAAATTTTGTGCATTTATTGGTACAGTAATTTGGGGGTTTGTGGCGTACAGGAAAAGCCCATGAGACAGGTTTTATGTTGATTAGTGCTATCTTCTAATTGGTTACAATTAGCTAAAGTAGTTTTCATTACTAGTTCTGACATAAGCTTCTATGAATACTAAAACATTAGCCCAATGATATGTTCAGCTTTGTGACACAAATCCGGGAAGAGAAATTGTGAACATGGAGTAATATTTTACATGTGGTTGAAAGATCTTTCCAACACTTGAAGAAACTACATGAGATACCTTCAGACTTGCTTGAATTTATTGATATACGATCTCTATGCATGGAGCTTTTGTTCTGGTTTTGGGTGTAAAAACACCCTGGTAATGTGCAGATGTGGGTGTTAACTTCAGCCTCAGCTGCAGTGATAGCAAATAGGAATAGGATGGGCTACAATAATTTATCAACAGTCTTGTTTTCAGTCTGCTGTTGCAGGCTGAAGGCCCCTTTGTTCAGCAGCATAATAACCAGCGGGCAGATGACTTTGACTCTCTCACTCTCAGGGGCTCATGAATAAGACCTAATGAAAATAGCTGGGAGACAAGAGCGAGAGCTGCCTCCTGCTGCCAGCAAAGCCTGGCCTCTAACATCCCACACATCTGTAGCAGGCCACATCCACAGCACAGCACACAGAGCCAACAACTGTAAACAACGGTGTCAGAGCACAATGTGGACTGTATGCATGTTTATTCCACATGAATTAACAGGCTTGTTCTTCACTGCAGCAGAGAAAATAAAGAAATTCTTTGTCACTTTGCAACAGCCTGTTTTAAAAACAGCGGTTTTAACTTAGGATGTTTGGAAATTAGATAGCAGTGGTGATGATAGGATCTCGCACAGTTTTGTATTTCACTGTCATCCTTATTTCCTGGAAAGATGGAGGTTATCTAAATATACCACTCACGAGACATGCAAAGGGCTGTAGACACAAGTAGTTCCAGTCAAAATTTTTGGTGATGGTGTCTTTAAAGCCTCTAACAGAAATATTTAATTCCCTGAAATATTTGCTTTTTTGCTCAAAAAAGATATGGTCTCTTACTAATAGTTAAAACCTGCATCCAGTATTTAGACAGATAGATTAAGGAAATCCCTTCCTAGCAAAATAAAATACCTTTAAAATGCTATGTTCAGTCTCACAGCTAAACTCCAGCTGAATGCATCACAATCAATGGAATATTTGCCTGATAGGTCTCACCAGCCACTAGCATGAGTAGACACAAAATTTGCAGTATAAATTATAAAATATAAGTGAAAAATAGTTCAGTTTAACAAAATACAGTGGTGATAGATGTGTTGTGTGATGATAGCCTATGCAAAAGTTATCCTGGAAAAATATATGGTGCCCTTATCACCTAGGTACATGAAAGAGGATGTGAAACAAGATTAGGTATGAGGTAATGATGGACATGTGAGGAGTATCATATGGGAGCAAACCAGAATGGCTTAATTTGTGCAACTTGGAAAGGGCAAGAGGAGCTGTGATCACTTTAAATTAGATGAGTAGGGCAAAGAAAAACCATGGAAAACTATTTTGGTTCAAATAAAAAGCCATAATGGAGAAAACTCAGTATAAGGTAGCCACAAATATAAAACAGAAGTAAAATCATAATTTTTAGCCTTCACAACAACAAAAAAAAAAAAATAAAAAAAAATTGAATGGACAAATAAGAAATTTTAAAGCATTTATCAACTGGAACAAAGGACATAGCGGGACAATAAAACTCAATAGCTGTTCTTTGTTAAGAAAAACTTGAAGTAATTTTGTACTTTAAAAAAATAGTAGGTGCAGCAGTTCTTGAAAAACATTCACAGTTGTTTTGTTTGTGTAACATTCATTGCTTATTGAAGAGCCTTTTGCTCAAGGGACCAATCTACTTAATGTTAATAGGTCTGCAATAGGAGAGCCTTTGGTTGTGTCACGGTTCACACCGAATAACAACCCTGCCACTCTGAAATACGTGGGAAAGCTTCCACTGGCTGTACTTGCACTACCCCTCCGCTGGGAATTAGGCAATAGAGTATCCGTCCCTGTCGGCTTTGCAGCCTCGGCTGCCTTGACAAAGTGCTCAGAGCAGGCAAACATGGAAGGGCTGAGGCTGCTGTGGCACAGCTTGGCAAAAAATCCATAGCAAACAATCTGTTCAGCTGGTTTTCGTCCTGTTTATTGCCAATTATCTGTGATCAGATGGTTATAATGAATTAATTCAGCCTTCAGAATTTCCTCATAAATGCTGTATAGCAAAAAATTCCAAGTCCGAAGCATCTGCTTTGACTTTGTCTTGACATTCATCCCAATGATTTGAGCCCCATCTCTGTGTCCTGGTTAGGAAGACCGGAGGACTGGAAGTGGTGATGCAAGTTATAGCCTAAATGCAGAAGAGACAAATGTTGCAAGCATCATGGTCCCCATTTCCAGACCTTTGGGAGAAAAACTACCATAGCAAATTGGAGCAAGCATTGCCAAAGCCTCCATGTAAAGCCCAGTTGCGCACTGTTTGAAAGGCAGTAGTAGTTACACTACAATGAACTGGAAATACCGGCTACACAAGCGAGCATATGCTGTAGTTATCTTTTGAAACTACTGTCTTTCATGCTACTGTAAAAATTTACAGTGGCATTTAATTTAAATTAACAAAAAAATAATTTCATTAAATTAATATGTATTACTGTTGCTTCTAGCAAATATTTCAAAATTAATTTACTTTAATTTTAGTATGATTTTATTATTTTTGTATCAAGGGAGTTTTTAGGTTAAGCTACCTTTCCATAACAAAGAAGAAAAAAGCTTTAGCTTTCCATCCTCTAGTTATCTTCTAGAAATTAAATTAGTGTATTCTGAATAGACACTTTGGAAGTAAGTATTCAAAGCAAATGATTATTTTCAGGTGCCAGGGACCAAGATACTAATTACTTTTCATTTGCTATCAAAGCTGTATCTAAAAATTGAGCAACGCATTAATAGACAGGTTTTTCCCCACACCCCATAACTAAAGGAATATCCAACATAACTTGTGAAAGATGATTTGCATGCAGGGAATCACCTTTCCCTGAGTTAGCACAGTGCTCAGAACAATTGGGCACCTGAGCGCTGCTATAGCAGATACGAGTACCAATGGTGCGATAAGTAGCCCATTAAAATGACGCTTGATACCATATGAATAATTTCCTCCTCATTTGTCACCAGTCGCCGCAAGAACTGTTTTATAAAGACACCTCCTCCAGAGAGCGTGCCTGGATGCAAGGCCCAGCGAGCAGGTTTGGGCCGCAGCGAGCATCTGGCAGCAGCACTGCTGTGCAGCCGGCCATTGCCGCTGGCAGGGGCCAGCGTGCCTCCCTCGAGTCGTTTTGTGTCTTGGTGGCACTTCTGAACGCGATCTTGGGTCAGCCTGCTCCTGCTGCAGCTCATGTGTTTGTGTGTATATAACAAACACTGCTGGGAGTGAGAGAAAATGATGTGTGATTTCCTGCTGGCCTCTGGGGACAGTCTGCTGACGTGTAAAAGCAAGAAAAAGATGAGAGTAGCTTGGTGTGGTTTACGGCCAGCACGCCGAGGCAGAGCTGAAGGAGTGTTTCTGTACATCTCTGCACACCTCCCCTCCATCCCGGGCCGAGCTCTCGGAGCCTGCCGGGCTCCGGGCAGCGCAGGGAGCACCTCCGAGCTGAGTGCCGTGCCCGCTGCCGAGCGCAGGGAAGCTGCTCCAATCCAGCCCAGCGGCTCCTTGTCTTGCCAGCGGCACGCTCCTAACAGCCAGGCTGCTCAAAGTGTGACTGCAGCACAGCAAGCGCTCCTGCTCATTTCCCTCTGTGAGCCGGCTGCCGTGCTTCTTACCGACCCAGTTAGGCTGGCACGGGTAGGGACTGGAGTAGGGACCGTGATGGGTGAGAGATAGTCCCTCAGTCTGTGCATGGTCCTATGGCGTCTCGGTACAGCATTGGGAGAGACCTGTGGAGTCTCCCCAGAGGTTTTGTACATTATATTCCTGATTTGTATAAAACTCGGAGATAAGAGACAAGCTGTAAGGAGAGCCTGACTCTCCACAGCTGTTAGGATAGCTCTGGAAGAAGTGGGAAACCTTGCTCCAATGGTTGTTTGACATCTTGTCTTAGCAGAATATTTTAACATGCAGGGTTTGGCAGGACCCTGGCTACAGCTGCTCATGTGCTCTCTGATGAATAATTGTCCAGTGCAATTGGGTATTGCCTGTACTCACACCAGCACACCAGACAATCCCAGACAACCCCATGCTCCTCAGCCAGTGCTTGGCAGGTGCAGGATACAGAGGCTGTGTGGCCTGGGAAGCCTCTGGATTGCAATTTATGTACATAGATGTACTTTAGTTCAGGGAACTGGTACTTATCTGTTGATTACAGCTCACAAACACACATTTTCTCAGCCATAATTAAGCTATGGATGCTTGCTGCTTGATTTAAACTTTGAAAAAAGCAACTGGCTCTGAAGCCTAAGCCTATATTTTGCAGAAATGAAGCACCTTTCCTGTCAGAGTTCTTCAAAAGTTCTAACTGTGTAATTTGCCCTGAGTTACACAATATTTTTTTTTCCCAGAAAGGAGGGGTAGTTATTTGAACATCCAATAGAATTAGTTGATAGAAATATGTATTGTGGCAATAAAGAAAAGCAAATAAAATCCTTCTTTGATTTAATGCATCAGTTAAGAAATTGTAAAACAATGAATGTATCAGGCTTTGGATCTAACAGGGTGTACTGGGGAAAAATGAGGCTGTTAGAGTCACAGCTCTAGAATTGTTACATTTTTCTGAGACAGCAACGGAAGAAAACTCAACTAAAAATAGAAGAAAGAGAATATCAATGTTGCATGCCTGATAATTAAGAAATCAATAACTATACTCAATGGTATGTCAAGCTCAGCTGCTTCTGACATTTCTAGGACCTGAGAGTCCAAACTTCTATGTAAACCTGGGGTTTTATTCATATCAGCATTATTGTTGTTGTCAGGGAGACAGTCGCTCATGTATTGTTGCCACACAGAGCATTTTAATCATCCCATCTGCAGACAGAATTTCTGTGTTTAAAATAGCAGACAAAGGTTCATTTTCTCACTTACTTTGCATCTAGATAGTGTATCTTGACAAAAGTCCTGTCTCAGATGATGTTCAAAGAAGGGAAAAGTCATTTCAGAGAGAAAAGAGGAACCTATTATTAGTGTTCCCAAGATACACTGTTGTAAGATGAAAAAAATTGACTTTTTTCATTCTTAATGCATTCTCTGCCAATGACCATTGTCTTTATTGTTATCTTTTCACATTTGCTTGACTATTTTGTTACATTTCTTATTACAGCTATAACCACCCATTACAAAAAAAAACAAAAAAAAACCCCAAAAAACAACAAACCCAAGACACACAAAACAAAACAAAAAACCTCCCACAGACAGGTAGGAAGACTTTTGAGTCTCTTGTTGAATTCAATACAAATTGCCAAAGACTAGAATGTCACATAATTGTAGGAACACTGACTGTTGCTCATATGTCTTTAGTATTACTGAATAATTTATAATTTGAGGGAAAATGTGAAGTCTTTGTCACCTTTTATTTCTGTCTTCTCTATAAATTTAAATTTCTCAATGAGACAGTGTAGAACTGCCAGAAACATAATCAGAATTGTACCATAATTTCAACCCCCACAATTTTAAATTTATGCCTGTCAGTGCAGAATAATTGCTTCTCCAAAGACTATCACAACTCACCTGTAGGTTCAGCCTTTCACAGCCCCACCACTGACTCCCAAAGGCATGTGGGCTGGGATGACGCTTTGCAAAATTCAGAGCTAAAATAAACACACAGAACTACTCTGAAGTGGATGGATGCTCCCGTCGCTGTGCGCTGTGTCAGTGCTGAGGTACCGCCGGGTACCTCGAGCTGCGCTGAGCCAGCAGCTGCCATCTCAGCCAGGGCAGTGACAGAGTGTGACAGAGCCAGGCTGGCCAGCGCGGGGCTGACACCCTGCACGGGCAGGACGAGGGGCGCTGGTGACAGCTGTGCTGCCGGAAGGTGGGGGAGAGGTGCTCTCTCGGTATTGATTGCCACAGCCCCAGAAGAGACATGAATCCTTTTTGTAAAAGTAAATAAATAACTAATGGGCTCCTGGTGAGTGGAGCTGAGAAATTCAGAGTTTGTGCTGGGTTCTGCAGCTTGCTCTCCTAGTGGCCACTGGCAAGCCAGTCAGATTCTGTCCCCCGCCTCTGTCTGTAAAAACCATCTATTACTTGTCTTGTGGGCACATTACAATGGTTCTTTAGCTAATACATGTGAAATGTTTTGAATGTGAAATGTGTTGGACAAGAGCCTGTCTCTTTATCAAATCTGCTTTCTGAGGTGACTATAAGCATATTGGGAATGTTTCTTCAGAGCTATGCAGTTAGAACAAATAGCTAGTTTGTGTGCATTTATAATTCCGGGTTTTTTTTTTCCTTTCCTGCCCCGAGTTATTTGAGTAAGTTCTCCAGGAGGATGACAAAGAAGGGAGATTTGAGATCCTCACAGGAAAAGCTTGCCAAAAACATTTCAGGAAACTGGGCTAAACCTTGCTATCAATGTCAATATTTCTTTTAAACATTTTTTTGGAAAGAAGAAATTGCAAGGATAAATTATTTAATTTTTCTTTCAGGGTTAATCTGTAAAAAAAATTGTTTACTGCCTCAAAACTATAAATTGCATCATCTTAGGCTCATATACAATGTTGCTCTGTAGACCATACCAAAGAGAAAATCTTGGCTGATGTATTAAACTGATCTTGGGGGCACAGTGGATCTTGTCCACTGAAGTGTGCCATATGGGCCAGCTCCCTATAGAATATAATCTCTTTCCTTGTGCCTGCTGTGTTTATCATACTGTAATACTTTTCTGATGTACACTCCCTTTTTGCATGTTTGAGGTTTAAGACTATAATTCTACTGCCCAGTAACCAGTGTTTATCTCTGCTCACCCACCTTCCATCTGACAAAGCAGTGCCACAATTAATACCAAGGTCCCTGATATAATTGCACAAGTATATAGTGGCATTCTTAGCAGATTAAGCCCTTTTACCATGGACAGTAGATTTCCTTGATAACAAGGGTCAGAAAAAAAAACTCAAACAGTTGTGGATAAACAAAGATATCTCCATGTTTAGTTTGAATTTGATTCCTTGAGAAAACATGTATGAAAACATGGGATGAAACTATACAAATAAAATTAACTTCTGTCTTTCTTTTAGGGAAGTGTTCAAATGAAAGGCAAGATAAGATCTTATAAGGAACAAAAGCCTAATGTTCCATTTCAGGCAAAATGAGGCCAGGCAGGCATCAAAACCAAAAGAAAAATTTTCACTCTTCTCTGCTTCCTATTTTGCTATTTTGCCTTCTTAGGAGTAAAATTTTTATGCTGTTGCACTCTGGCATAACCTTTGCAGAATTTCCTTTTGCTTATCACCTCTGGGAAGACTTGTGCCCAGGTTTCAGGAGTAATTTATTGCTCAAGCAACAAGAGAAACCCATGTTACCTGCAAAATGCACAGCTTTTTTATCCTAAGTGTAATTTGTAAGGCAAAACTTTCATGATTCTGAAATTAAAAATATAGTCATCAAAATGTCTTCCAAAGTACATGAAGTGGCAAATGTCTCTGTAGATTCACTATAAACTGAGATTACTTTCAATAAAAAGTCACCAGAATTTTCCAAGCCAGTGGGGACCCACATACTGTATAAAAGTGTAGAATGTCAAGAAAATTAACTTGGCAGCACCATTACTTTCCACTCTGGTATAAAACCTGTTTTTGCTGATTAAAGTCAATGAGGAATTCTGAAGTCTCCAAACAATTGTTTTTTGTCTTGGCTCTATGTCTGAGTTGGTTACATTGGCAGACTAGGAAAGGCTACTTGTACCTCATCATGTAACTGTATTCTAAAGTGCAGCCTAAGCACTGAATTTCTCAGTCATGTTGTATCTTATAGGCTTAGATTCCCACCCTACTTACTGTGGAGGCGGGTGGGCTGATTAACAAAGAATCCACAACTCTCCCTTGGAGGGAAGGCTCCTTCACAAGTTCTTTTTTGTTGGGGCAACAAAAGGAGTCACACATCCCCCCCCACCCCAGCATGCCTTTTTATGTACCCGATTGGTCCTTCCCCTTTGCTCCGCCCCTGAACTCTCAGTGGACTAGTCCTGATGCTCCTATATAAACACCTGTTTCCCTCTGACTATCTTGAGTCTTTTGTCGCTGACCCCTTCATGGTAGCTGGAGTTCCCCTCATCCCTGGGCCAAGAATAAAAGCTTCTTGTGGAACACCACATGAGGCTTCTGTCCCTCCTTCTGTGTCACCTGGACATTGCCCAAAGAGCTGCCATCACTCAACAGCCCTTTTTGGGGCTCAGAGCTGAAATCACTCTCGGCAGGGCAAGGAGTGCCTGTGTGCCCAAGAGTGTCCTTCCAAAGACACTTACTTCTCTGGGAAGGTCGCAGCACCCAGACCACCGCCCAGACCACAACAAATTTCACCAGCATAAACAGTTGTAGCTTAATTGAATTAAGTAGAATTGAATAATTGCTGTGAGAAGAAAGCAGATCTCATTGAAGTCACAGTCCAAATTAATGTTTTAAAACTCAACCCAGTACACTTTTAGAAGTTATGCAAAGTGCTGAATGCTTTGAGCTCCTGTAGAAGTTCAAAAGACTTGCAATACATTGGTGACAAATCCTCATTTGGAGCGCATTAGTAACCTGCTAATTCAACTGTGCATTTTTATGTGATGTTCTATAAGCAATAAAGATGTATGCATCTGTTTATAAATCAGATTAATTTGTTCATCTAGCAACAGAATCTACTTCCCTTAATTCTTCTGAGAAGCACATTAGACCATGTACTGCTGCAAGAGATTTCAGGAGCATGTAAGGCATAAAGTGTGCAGATGGGACCTGATTTTTTTGGGGTAGCCAGCTTTGGAAATGGACTTGCTTGCTGTTTTCAGAGAGAGTTCTTGTAATAAAACACATCTCAGTGAAGGCAAACACAGCATGGTGACATGTGACATGTGACAGACACACAGAAAATATGGTGCACAAAAATGCATCATCAGTCAAAATGTAAAGGTGTAGCAGGCAAATCTGTAAGCTGCAGCTATAACCTTTCCTGCAAAGTGCTTTAAAAACATTAGTTCAGACTCACATCATCCTTGAGGAGTGAGAAAATATAATCATGTCAGAGACAGTTGCTCCTTGTTTAGTATTATACACTTAGTGGCAAAGTGGGTACTAGGAGCTGGAAACCCCATGCAAAATGCTTGAATATATTCCTGGTAAAACAGCATTGGTCTGATTTTAAAAAAAAATAAACTAAAAATCAAATATCATAGAGCTATGTGAACGGCTTCTTAACATTCCCTTGAGATGCCTCAAAGTAAATTTGAAAGATGAATATGGCACAAGCAAATTTCACCCTTGGTGGATCCATTGTTCACTCCCTCACAGGATCACCTGAGGCACTTAGAAGAGCTGGCAGGTTGCTGAAGGTACCCTGGTGGCTATCCCAGCACACATGCAGCTATGGATGCTCCCCTAAAAACCCTATCAACAGGCACTGTGTTCCCTTCTCAGCTCTTCCAGCAGCAGCAGGAACCAGGGCTACTCTCACAGGGCTGCTGCAAACCCTTGCTGGGGCTATACATACTGTGCATGCAATCAGCTGCCATTCAAGTTCGCTCATAGGACGTCCCCTGTGGAAATAAACAGATAAATTATTTACTGTGCAAGATGATACTGAATACCATGGCAGCTAAATATTGTAGTTACACTAAGTTCCTGTGAATAGGACATAACTTATTCATAGTCAGAAAGTGCAAGAACTCTTTCACAAGCTAGATTTTTGTCAGTCATGATGATTTTCCATGTGATCTGTACTATAGGAAGTCCTCTTTGAACAGAGGACAGTAAATTATTTACTGTGCAGGGAGGATGATCCTAAATGGTACAGCAGAGAAACCATGTAGCTGCAGTGAATTCACATGAGCGTGATGTGCTGTTCACAAACCATTTCTTTAGCCTGCCTTCCATGACAAACTGGTGATCACCAGCAGCCCATGAATGTTTTTCAGCTGGGAGACAGAGCTGTCTTCTGGAGAGCAGGCACAGGTTAGCTGTTCTAAATCTGCAGCACCTTCACATCTGCCCAAGAAGCAAGTTACTCTTGCCTGTGTAAATCCCCAGGAGGTATCTAATTCATTACGGTGTCTCTTGGTGCTCCGCTTTTTAATTTGTTGTCATCTGGGGCCAGACCCTGCCCCTGGTGGTCAGAGACTTCATCACCTTTCTGCAAGGTGATGTATGTGCTGCTGAGTGCTGGCTGAAGGACATGGTGCTCTCAGGGGCTGTTTTGAGGTGGAATTGAACCCTGCAGCTCATGTTCAGCACACTGTGTACATGGTATAGGCTGCCACAGACACTGATATAAGGTTACCAGATGTTGTTAGCCAGAACTACTGTTTAAAGGGGAGTGAGAAGAGAAAAATACCAGCAAAGACAGCAGATGGCATCTTGAATACTGGAGTGGACTCAAGTGCTCATCCACTATAATGGCAGAATATTAATTTTGAACACCCAGCTCTCAAGCTGCAAAGGCTTGTTGTCATCAAAACCATTTTCCCTTTGTTTTATATAGAAGTATTTTGAGGTGTCTGTGAGAATTATTGTGGTTCCTACACCTTGTTCCAGAGCACCTGGAGCCTGGCTCAAGAAGGAGGATCTCCTTGCTGCAGCCCCTTATCCTGTGTTTTTGTCCCTCAGTATGGGAAGAATATGAAATATCACTGGTCACAACATTTTTAAGGAATGAAACAAGGGAAACTCACTTTCCACTTTCTCATGCCTGTCTTTATATTTCTTCAGATGCTTTCTCTGTTTTAAGGACTTCTGCCTCTCCTGCCTCTAATTTTTAGTGTGGCGGTACTAATTTATTTGGGTGGCTCTGAGCTCCCATCTCTCATGCACAGATGCAAGAAGTGGCACAGTGAAGCTGAGCAACACAGCTAGTGATTATCTCTAGTGACTGGACAAACCACCTTTCCCTCTGTAGGGCTGTTGAAGAAAAAGACTTGTCATCCTCTTTATAATTTAATGTAGATAAAGCAACATGAGAGTCAGTGTAAATGCAAATGGGAGAACATTTACCTGCAGAGAGTTAAAATCTGCTTGTCCCCTTCATTCATGTAGTCCTACATATAAATGTGTTTGTTGAAGATAAATTAGCTATCATAGTTAATTTATTCTTCATGCTTCTTATTAGCTATGTAAATTCCCTTAACTCATCCCACCACATTTCTCCTCTTTGCATCAATTCTGTTTTGATTTTCTCAGCACTGGTTAGAATAGGTTTTACATGACTGCTGTATTAAAATACTTTCCAGCAACAGCCCTGTGCTTACTCTTACCTGTGTTACTTTACTGTACTACAGCATTTACAGTTTTTTTCACTTTATGGACCCTCTTGAAAACATAGTGTTCTTTTGGTTTTGCCCTTTAATTTCTGGAAGTACCTGTATTTATGTGCTTGTCACCTACTGTTATACAATAAAAGCTTACACAGGGGCCCTGAGCTCAGTCTCAAGGGACTGTGCAGGTCTTTCTGGGATGCAGCAGGAAGACATGCCTTGAATATTTGTAAGAAAAGACGACATTTCAAGTAGATTAGAAGAGTATGTAAAACAACATTGGGGTCATTTAGTAAGCACTAAGACAGCACTGCACTCCATGTGTTATACTTAGGGAGATAGTGCTCTTCTTCCACTTTGGAAGTTGTAAGGGGATTTTGCAAGCCTGCGTGTTCTGTTTTTGACTGAATGCCATGTACAAGCAGATTCCACCAGGAGATTTCTGGTGAGCCGTGTGCTGCTCACTCACCCTTGGGATCTCCTGTGTGTCTGCTGTGAGATGCCCCCAGGTTGTGTCCATGTGTGGTTTACAGCATGGCTCTGCACCTGAGAGCTCTGGCTACCTTCCCACGGAACTGAAAACCATTTTGGAAGTGAGGCTGCTTCACCTTTCTCAGGGAGCTCTCTAAAACCTTGCAGTATGGAGTTGTTGGCTAAGTGCTACACTGTCAAAATCTAATTGCTGTAACTAGGGAGAGCTGAACTGTGGCTCTCCCTGCAGATGACAAGGCTGCTGGCAAGGAGATCACCCAGGCAACGCTACTTGTGGCTACCTGCTGAGGATGGCTGATGAGGCCTCGCCAGGGAGCTCCTGCACAGCAGCAATGGGTTTTGCTCACTCAGACAGCTCAGTGAGAAACCCAGAGAGGCGAGGAAGTCCTGCTTTCCTTAAGACTGTCAGACCCTCGGGGACTAGGAAAGGAAAGGAGACATAGTGATAACCACTGCTTTTCCAAAGAGTGTTGTTTCTGACCTTTCACTCCTTTGGTAAAAGCTGTGACACATTCAAAATGCCATGAAAAGTACTTTGGTTCTCAGCTATTATAAATTTTCTGCAGATCTATCTGGAAACCAAACTCATCCTCCAATGGGAAGAGGACATTAAAGCATAGCAGGGGTCCAAGTCTTAGCTGGGGCACAGCTCTGTGGGGATGCAGCAACCCAGCAACTCACAGCACTTTGGTGAGGGACTAAGGCTAAATCCTCAGCCAGTGCCACCCTAGCAGCAAGTGCAAGTCTCTCTGTTGAATACCTGGACAGCCTGACCTTTATGAACTGTAGTTTAAGATTTTATAGTTGTATTTCAGAGGCTTTTTTCTGCCTTTTTGTAGCCACATAGGTGTTTATTTCACATTTTTGGTAGTAGGGCATGAGGTTTCTGATGCTTTTTCCATGGGAAAAGAGGATTATTTCATAGCCATGATCCATACAACACACTCTTTTCAGGTTACCATCTATTTAGTCAGTTTGAGCCTCCTGTAGTGCAGAGGTGTTAATCATGATCATTCCATGAAGGACATCAGACAGCCTTTCAGCATAGCTCTTTCTCTAGAAACAGTTAAACTAATGCAGACTCTCAGCATCTGAATGGGGTATCTGCATAGCTGCTATTTCAAAAGCATCTTCAGCTTCAGAGCAAAGATCACAGAGGGCCCCGTGAGACACTTCAAGGCAAAACCGCACTGTGGAGCAAAGCTCTGCTCCTCCTTCAGATCAGGCATGTACCCCTCTTTCAAGTCTGTTCTTACAATAAACTAGAAAAAGCCAGTTTGGGTGTCAGTTCATATTTGCAAAATATTTCCATGAGAAGAAAAACAACCCAGCAAACAAGCAAAACCAATCAGCCCTGTGCCTGTCAGGTGCATGTGCTGCCTGAGTGAGCAGGTCAGGTGAGGGGAAGACAGGACTGGAGGTAAATTTTCACAGGTACACTGTCACCAGTGCTTAGCTGGCAGATGTAGGTGCACATTCCTTGCCTCTTGCTTGTTCTGAACGTGGCCCTCGGAGATCTAAAATCTCTTGTGCTGTGTTTAATTTACAAAATTCTCTGCTGATATTTTCCCCAAATGCTTCTAATGGAATCACTTAAGCTTCAGTTTCCAGGTTGTTATCTGTCTGTAGAATTGCACCTTGAGAGATCATTTTCCAACACTTGAGGCAAAACCTACTGGCTTGATTCTAACATGTACTTCTAAGCAAAGTGAGTGATACTAACAGCTCTGGTCTATATAGTCCTTAATTTAAACACACTCAAACATAAACTTTGATATGTAGGTTATAAATGACAAGTGCCATATCTTAATGAATTTACAAGGTAGAACTAAAGACTGTTTGGGCAAACTGAAAGTTATTGCATTCATAAAAAGCATGACCAGATAAGTGTTTTCGGTTTTTTTTTTTAATGAGATCAAAACTGATATATGCTAGAGGCTTTCAAACTTCACTGAGGAAATACAGTTTGATCCAGTAGTGATTTGCACATCCCTTCTTAAAAGGTTAGGCTTTTATTCTAACTTTAATCAGACCTGCAGCAGCAGCAAAATAATTTCCACATGGCTGTTTAGAAAGGTTGTATTCAAATAGTTAAAGATTATATAGGACATAGTATTGATGATACCCTTATAATTATTTCTCAGAAAGTTAACAATAGCATTGCTTTCAGCAGCTGAATATTTATCTAGGCAGGGCAATGCACAGACACCATCAGAATAGCTCTCTTCTGTCATTATAAAAAAGAAAATAAATCAGTTGTGTGCTTTGATTCATGGGTAGAGTGGGAAAGTTTCAAAACAGGCACAAAGCATTGCAAAAATTTAAATTGAGAGAATCACTTTGCAGGCTCCAGTTTTCACAAACAACACAATCTGGTGAGTTAGAGCAATTAGTAGTTGTGTGAAGATGTCCTCATCTTTAATGAATCTCTGATAGCTGCTGCTTCTCCACAAGGCCTCATTAAAGCCTTGCAGGCTTGGAGCTAGGAAAAGATTGGCTTTTTGGGCTGGAGTCTTTGCGAGTCCTTGCCAGATGACCGGCTGCTCACACCCCAGTAAAACAAGCTGTCATTCACAGACAGAACTGACAAAACAGAGCAGGCATGTACCACCAACACACTGCACAGACCTGCCAAAAGAGAACATAAGAGGACTGAAGAAAAGTGATGTTTGGGGTCAAGGCATTTACCAAAAAATTTTCAAGAGTTGTGCTTTGTTTTCCTTGTGGGTGCAAAACAAATTTATTTCCGTTAGTAACACAGATCTTTTTTTTAATTATTATTATTTTTTTTTTTTTACTCTAGTGTAATATGAGGTTTTTCAGAAATTCCTTTTCTTCTGTCCATCAGAAACTAGCCTGAGAGCAGGAGTTTGTTCCTATTTCTTGCAATCAGTGCTGACTTGTCATGCCTGCAGCTTGTGAAAGGAAATCAGCCTTTTCTGGTCATGCTAATTCTTCAGACAGTATGAGGGCTGGAGGAGGTGGGGACTCAAGAAATCCTGCCTAAAGTTTGTCATGTCAGTTGAAAGCATCCAGTTCAATTTGAAAAGTCATAGCTGAAAAATTCCTGCAAATATCCAAAAATAACAACAGCCTTGAAAATCACCCATGTAGCTTGTTTTAGAGAGTGACTGTGGGCCACAAAGAAGAGTGATATTTCAAATAATCACTGACTTCAAAAAGGAAATATGCTTTGAGTAGTGCCAATTACAGCACAGATATTTCATCCCAATTTTTGATCAGAGCACATAGTAATAGAAAAAACCAAACCCCATGTTTATTTTGCCTTGTATCTTCTCTCTGGCTAATACATAAACAAGGTTTGGTTAAGATGGAGGTTTAAAAATTAGATATCTGTCTGCTCCAGCACATATTTTGCTGAACCCTGTTTCTTAGGACTTCCAATTTGTTACTTTGGCATGAGTGCTTCACCTTTTTATTGAGTTGAATTGTGGTTTCCCAGCTGAAATGCAGACAGCACAGCAGGGTAAAAAATACACCAGAACCTCTTTGCTGCGGCTTTCTGTGGCATACATGAGCAGAAAACTTGATTTACTTGTCCGGGCATGCAGTCATTTGTCAATGTCCTTCCCTCCAGATTCCTGGTGCAGGGCAAAGTGCTGATACAGTGATATGAGGTTTTCTGATCCAATGTTTAGGGTACTTTCTCTGGTATTCCCAGGACCTCTTTTTTTGCCAATGTACTTTGCTTATTTGCTACTTTGCTACTTTATTATTTTAAGTAATATAATTTTAGTTCTTGCTTCCTTTGGAAAATTTTTCTTCAAACCTTCTCCTTCAGGCAGCGTCATTAATCTGTGCTTATACCTTTCTTGTCATGGCTCTCAATGAGTTCAGCAAGTCTGCAGTCACAGTCACTGGGCTGGTGTTCCCTCACTGCTTTTTCTGCTTCAGTGCAGATGCTGGTTCCTGTTCATTGTTAGCTAAAATAAAATTATCTGTCTCCTATAATGTTTTTATTGTGGGTGTTCAACTCTTTCTTTGGCTATTTGTTGCATTTTACGCTGTCAGTTTAACCTCTGACTTTAATCCCATGACACAGCTTTATGACATCTGTCCTTGTCTGAAGGCTTGATAACATCAGGTGTACTGAAATGGTTTCCTGGTTGGTGCAGTCTACAGAAAAACAAGCAGTGCACATCAAGTTTTGTGTGCACCCTACTTACCTGTCTCATCTGAAGAGCAGGTAATTCTCAGTGCATATTTTTTGTGCTTAAACACTAAGCTGCTTTCAAACACAAATCAATCACCCTCAGTGCTAGTCAGGGAGCATGGTCTCAAGGCTGAACAACCCCAGCTCTCTCAGCTGCCTCCTCCAGCCCTCTGATCATCTTACTGGCCTCCTCTGGACTCACTCTAACAGGTCTACATCTTTCTTGTTCTGAGGATCCCAGAGCTGGATGCAGTGCACCAGGTGGGGTCCCATAAGGGCAAAGTTGAGGGGTAGAATCCCCTCTCTAAAGATGCTGGCCCTTCTTCTGAGAAAGCCCAGGACACAGCTGGGCCCCCTGGGTTGTGAGTGCATGCTGTTGTGTCTTGTATTCCCTTCTCTCTTCAGTGCATGTTTATCAGGTCTTTCTGTACACTTAGGGTCACTTGGCATTGTGAATGAAAGAAGGTAGTTGCAGGCAAAAATTACATTCCTAATAGATCATTCTGTCTCCCTGATCTTACCTTCACACACTGATCCGAGCCTCTTTTTCCTCTTCATGTTATCTCTTCCCTGGGATCATTGTTTGCTTTGTTTAGCTTCCAGAATAACCTGCTTGAAAACTCAGTTCTCTTGTCTTGTACACAAAGCTGTACCAACACATTTATATCATCTGTCATCTGAAACAGAAAATAAAAATAGAAATAGTCATGCAACGTACTAGTTATTCATAAAATGAACTACCCATTTTTGCACCAAGGCATAGTTAACAGAAGTTCCTTGGTGGGTTCTGGCTTAGCAGTTTTCCAGTTGCACTTCACGTGTGCAAAAAGCCCTGATCACAGGTGGGGGCCATGGCTGCAGGAGCCCAACAGGCTGCTGTGCTGCCACGGGGGGACACAACAGCTGCCCTCCCAGATTTAGCTTGTGCAGGGAATTTTCTCTTTACCCCAGCTGCAGAAATAACCCAATTCTAGCTGCTACAATTGACACACATGTTGTTTTCCCTCTGAAAAACAGTCAAAACACTGTAATCTAACATGACTTTCAAACTACCATAAGCAGCTTATCTTTTTCTTCTATGACAGTGTTTCTAAGTCATACGGATTTTGTAGATAGAATTTTAAGCCACAAAGAATAGAGCTATCTGCACTGAGGTAGCTGGAACCATTTAATTTGCCAAGTTTATCAAAAGCCTTTGGTCTGCATGGAGTTCAATAATATTTTGGGAAAATTAGGAACCTGGAAGGGGATGAATCTGAATTAGTTTTCTGATGTTGCGTCTGTTAATTGGGTGTTATAGAGATCTTTGCTTGTATTAATTACATTGGCAAATGAGAATGGATTAGTTCTGATTCAAATGCATTACAGCTGTAAAACCCATCAGAAGATACTGGTGGAGAACCTTTTGTGGATCATGAATAAAATGAGAGAACATTCCTCATTTCCTAAGTTCTTCTTCCAAAATGTGGTGAAAAGATCAAGGTTTTACAGGAAAAGGCCAGTTTGACCCTTAAGCTTGTACACCGTAGTTCTTAGGCACCTAAAGTGGAGCATTATTAATTGCTAATTAACAGTTCTATGAATTACTAATTCTAAAGACACATTTCTATTTCAAAATTTCTTCCTCTTTAAACACAGTAGTTGCACTTAGAGTCTAATTTATAAGGAGTAAAAGGAGTTGCTTGGTGGGCAGAAATCAGTGTTTGAAGCTGATGATCATGTCCTCATTATACATGGGATCCATGTGACCCAATGGACCAGTCCCAAGCATTGTTGTCTGTGGTGACTGACCCCCAAGGTCTGCTTTATCAGGGCTGAACAAAAATAATGGCAACTATGACTTGTGTGCACACAAAATGTCAAAGAAACCTCAAAGATCTTTAAGAGTTTTCTAGATGGACAAAATGCCAGTATCCCTTGGCTATATGAAAAATGTTTTGGCCAAAAGCATATTCTACTTTATGAGAAAACAAAGTAAAGAATTAGAAGCATAAAAAGTAAGAACTGGGGGAAAACCAAACAGCATAAATTAAAAGTTTTGAAATGCAAAAGAGCAGCAAAAGAAATCACTATCATTTTGTAAGACCAGGGAATGACATCTTCAAAACATGGAGTAGTTCTTATTCTGTATAGAAAAGCAAAAAAATCTTAGGAAAAAGATTTCTGGCACAGAGAACTGAAGTCTAATAGTATGACTCTTGTGGTCAGACAAAGCTGATTTCAACCTCTGGGTTAAGTTTGCTAATTGACTGCAGTGTGTATTTCAATTAGCATTGCAAAATCAAGCCTATAAAGTGCACCTCAGTGCACAGGTTCAATAGACAGGGGTGCTGCGACTATTGCTGAATATAACAGGCAACTGAGACAATTTTTCATGTACATTTCATATACATTTTATATTCCTAATATGCATTCAGCAGTGGGAAAAAAATGCCCAGAAGGCTAAAGGAGACATAATAAATATGAGAAAATGTGTGATACAGTTTTGTAGACTCTTGGTAAATTTGTATTGAGGAAGATGGTCTGATGGTTTTAAAAACAGGACAAGTTGAAAAAAAAATAAAACAAATGAAAAACCAGCAGTTAGGAGGCAGGCAGGGAGGGTAAGAATTCCGAGACTCACTTGAGGGCTAGAGATAATGCCTTCCAGGGAGAGATTTTTAAGGTGCTCAATCTATGCAGTACCCCAGGAAGAGGCTTGAGGGACAACTAGATTACAGCATATAAATACTTTAATGGGTTTTAATGGGCTCTTGAATCTAGTGGAGAAAGGCATGAGGAAAATCATCAGCTGGAAACTGCAGCCAGATGAGTGCAAATAGTAAGACAGGAATGTTTAACAGTAACAGCCGCTTACAACTGGAAAAAGATATCCAAGAAAGTGACATATTCTGCTGAATTATCAAGTTCTTTACTGGCTGCCTTTCAGAATAGCATGCAGTAGTCTGACAAGAAGTCATTGGATTCAGTTCTGGAGCTTTTCATAGTCAGTCTGGCTATAATGTCTGCTTTTTTCCCATCTGGCCCTTTGTTTATATCCTTCTAGTATAGATACACTCATACAGAGTAAAGAACACTAGAAACATCACTGGCTATAATAATGAACTCCAGCATATTAATTATTGTATAATACATTGAACTGACTGAAACATGGGCTTAATTTTCTGTTAAAAAAAAATAAAAATGTAAAGTTAGAAAAACCTGAACCTTCCTTTCAATATGCTTCTGATAAATTCCTTTTCCCTCTCCTAAAAGCTGATAAAAATGCAGTGCCTTGTGTACTGAGGGGTTTTTTTAAAGTATTTTCAGAGCAAAGATGCTGAATAGCATCTTGAGTGATGCACTGGAAAATCTCAGATAGCTCATGATGCACCTGTGGCATATGGCAAAAGAAATTTTTGGTGTATCAATTCTCACATTTGAATTTTTGGATTTGTGCCTTCTGCAAAGCCCTGCATTTCCAGCCCCAAAACCAGGTCACCTGAGTCGTGTGTGTGTGTTTGCAGAGCAGCTTCTCTGAGATAGCAATAGTGCAGGTTTTCCAGTGTTTCTGTCCTGACCACAATAAGCCATCCATTGCACTGCAGAAACTGGCAAGGCAAGCAATAATTCACCTTAATCGTGATAAATGTCTGTGTCAATATTTTAATTAAGTGGTCTCAAGCAATGTGCTATGTCTTCCACGAGCCACACATGGTGTGTGCAGATTGGGAGCTACACCTTGCCGCAGGCTGGCTGCTCCAGGCTGGGTCTTGCTGGCCCTGCCTCTCCTGTGCCTTTGCTGATCTCTCAGAAACATCACAGCACAGCAGCATGCAGCCTGTGCACCACAGTAAATGCTAACTTTTGTTATGTACAATGTGAAAAGAGAGTGCTTGCCACTGTGAACACACTGGAAAATATTCAGCTGAACCGGCCAAGCTGAGTTAAAAGGCTCCATTTTATTGTCCTGGGTTTAGTTCACTACAAAATGACAAAGCACACCTGGGAATGTGGGGAGAGTCAATCCACAGGCTGAAGTCCATCCAAAAATGGATTTTATTTTTGTTAGAAAAACCTGAATTCCATTTTCATAAGCCAGACATATATTAATTTACCAGCCATTCATCTTATCCAAATCTGTCTCCAGAAGTGAACAGGAAAACATCGTTCCTGGAAAAATCAGTGTCAGAGATTCATGTGCTTAAAGGCTGAAATGCATCTCTTCTGAATAGGCTTGGGGTATGCACCTCAAACCTGTCGGGGTTTCATTGCAAGGCTCTGGTGCTGGAGGTCAGCCTTTTTGCACAGCACAGTATTACATTTGCTAAGACTGACTGGGGTATTTAAACACGAATGAATGTAGAAATTTCTGGAGTTTGAACATTAGGCAGAGTGTTCCTGATAATAAAATTAATGGTGAATAGCTAGCTTGTGCAGGAAAATACATGTTAAAGCAATTACAGGACAGTAGAGTAAATATCTACAGAAGTTGCTGAAAAAATCTGGCAGTGATGTCTTCCTCTGCAGAGCAGACATTCATGGCAAAACTGTAGCGAAGCGATCTATTTAATCTGATTTATATGTACTTTTCTTATTCAAAAAAAAAGGCAACCAAACTATGAGTATGATTAGAATCAAAATAAATGCTAAAAGGGCAAATATTTATATGGGCTTCAAGTCAGAATTTTAGCTGGGATGAGGCCAAAATGAACACAGTCCAAGAGCCAGAAATTCTAATTGTATTCCGAACAATAATTTTAAACAAAATAATCTGATCAATTTACTGTATAAAAGCCCTAGGGTCTATCAGTGCCAAGATTTTATGCTTGAAGAGAAGGCATGTTTTCAAAGTAAAAAAACAATGGAGAGTTTTTCAAAAACATCCTGGTAGTGAAAATGAGGACACAGAACTGTCCCTTTGCAGGCGGAGGAAGGAACTCAGCATATTTATGAAGAATCAACCACAGCTGAACTCCAGAAGCTCTGACTGTGCTGTGAGTGCAGAAAATGGCTGTCTGGGTGCATTTGGTACCTCTTGCATGCAATCAAGACTTTAGATGAAAGCTTTTGAGGACAAGGTAGAATTCTGACGTTTTTCCCATGTACAAGCTTCCTTTTTGTTGGAACACAGCCGTGGAGGGAGATGGCCCACTATGCAGGAAAGGAACAGAGCTGCAGCTGAAGCACAAATACCCAAAACAAGAAAGCAGGAAAACCAATTTTGTCAGCAGGGTAGCTAAACATTGCTTTGAACCTAGTTGAACCTACAAAGCTTTTTGAACATCCCATAACCTGGGGTGACAGGTGATTCCTCTCCTTTTAATCTTCCTTTAATTTTTATTGTTAAAATGAGCAAAACACCTCTAGGTAGGGCTAAATTTTCAGGTTAGGCTTGTTAGGGGCTGTCAGTTCCAGGACTGCAACCTGCCCATAAGCCTCTCCTCCTTGAAAAAGGAGATACTGGGCTCTTTCACCTTCAAGTGCTGCCCGGACAGCCTTACAGCCTCCCCAGCTGCAAAGTAGCAGCTCCAGCTGAGCTCCTGAAGCTTTAAACACATTTCTGATATATGTTTGTTTAAGCTTCTCTTCAAACACTGTAGTGTTTCTTTCCTGGGTCATTTCTCAAGGACTTTGCTATCCCTGCTGTTAGAAACATTTTTGATTTTTTTTATTTGCAAAGTGATGAAGAGAAAGGTTGAAAGTGAGTGAAGCGACTAAAGGTGGCTTCTGACAAAATTTTCCTCCTAATGTATTTGCAGCTTTATATAAGAACACAGAGTATCAGCTCCAGGATTTGAGGGTCATTCCTCAACAATCTCAAGAAAGTATAAAAGGCAGTTTCAGAGCAGAAATAAAACCTATCCTTGGCTCAAGCTTCCTGTCCTGTGTCTGAATAATTACGAGCCAAAATTCACATGTTCCTGATGCAGAGACACAAACCACAAATAGCACTTTTCAGGAGATTTGGTACTGTCTGGGGAAAAAAGTCACAGTGCCCTCAGTGGTTTTGGGCTTTTTTCCTAGTTCTGCTTCATGATAAAGGCCTCGTACATTAAAACTGACACATACTCTGAGATACAATTTGATCTGCAGCTTTATTCTTGTAGACTATGGCAACATTTTCAGACTGAGCAGTGATTTCTTGCCAGAAAAGCAGCCAAAGTTAGGTTTAAGCTTTCATGGCTTGTCTGTTCCTATTTTCCACCAGTTGCTAGAAACTGAAACAAAAATACTGACCACCCAACTTGAGTATTTCTAGGACTGCTGTGCCTTTAAAAAAATAATGCTAAGAGCACTCTATGAAAACCACAGTTTAGTAACTGCTTTTTATTTTTTCAACCACATGTATAAAACATTGTGACCTCACAATATTCTCCTACCAACATCTGGCTTTTTCATACTAATTATCTCCTGTTATGTTGGGTGGGAAGGGAAGTGGTCATAAACAGACATTTTAAGCACAGGACTCAGAAGGCTGGGAGTGCCCTACAGGTAACTTCAGCTCTAAATCATTTCTTTGAGTCTGCTTAAGCTCAGCAGGTAGTGCAGCTTCTTCAGTAGGTTATGCCCAGCATGGTGCTCTGGGATGTACTATTCCACACAGTTCTTCCATAAACCATCTCCAGACAGCAGTGATTCAGAAAAGTCTTAAGGCCAGCTGGGAGTACCTTCAAGTGGGCAGGATGATAATACAGCACCAAGGACATGGTTGTCTGCCAGTCAATGTGGATTTGGTAGCTCCCTTCTCTTCCACCTAAGTGTTTCCAGGAGCTACAGATCAGCAGGGCCAACATCTGCCATGCACACGGTTCTTGCCCAGCTGTGAGGTGTGTGGCAGTGAAAGCACTGAGGGTTTCAGTGCAAAATTTCAGTTGGTGCTGATGTTGCTGGGGTGCTCTCAGTGCAGCCAGGGTGACCACTGGTGGGAAAGTGGGCAGAGTGTGTGTGCCAGGAGGATGTGCTGCGTGCCTGGGCTCTCCTGACCCACCACTGCACAGCCTTCCAGGCAGAGAGGTCAACTCTTATGGTATAATCAAGAAGCTTCTATTCATTGGTAGCTGAATGGTCCTGTTAACTCTGCACATTAAATATCTTTCAAACTTTTTGTGATAAGAGATGCTGTATAAATGTAGCAGACTTATGCTTCCTGTATAGGTCTAATTCTTCTCTCTTAGTGAGTTCTCTCACTCCAGTGGAAGCAAGGCAGGACAGTTTCTTTGTGATCCATAGTGCTTGTGGAATAACACCGTACTGACCTTCTCTGTTTGTGAAAAAGAATAGTATGCTTTACCTTTATTCATTTGCTCTGTAAATGCTTGTGCTTTACCTTAGCAATGCATAATTGAAATTTTCCAAGAACTGCTGCCTTTGAATTAATTGTTTCCCTGGATGTGGACTTGGACCCAGGTGGTTCCCTTCCAACTCACACACCGTTATTGTCCTTACATGGCAGTTTGGATTCAGCTTTTCTTTCCCTTTCCTTAGCTGTGTGTTTTGAATATCCTTTTTGTCTCTTTCCTGTCACAACGCCACCACCGAGCTGAGATCACATTTTACATCTGAATGCTTTCCTAAAACAACTGGAAAGCAGTTGTTTTTCCTGTTTTCCCTCCCAATTCCAAGAATTAGTAGAATGCACTTTATCAATCACTGTATATAATGATTCCCTTTTAAAGAGCAAAATGCTTTTTCTGGCTCTTGTTTGTGTAACTCCTGGTGACTGAAAGATCTGTAAAGCTTCTTCCTGTGACAGGCTCACTCTCGGTGGGATGCTTTTAGCAGTTTGGATGCATGTGAACAGACATGCTGTTTTCCAAGGCAAGCACCCATTTGTTAGTGAGAGCTGCTTACTCTCCTCTCCACAGGAGCTCTTCCCCACTGACCTTTTGAACCACCAGAGCAAATCGAATTATGTAGCTCTACAAAATGGAAACCAGAATCTGGGCTGTGTGAGGGAAGTGCTCCAGCTTCAGTGCAGCTGCCCAGGGAAGCAAAGCCAACAGAGCTCAACACATTGTCCTGGATGAGTAAAAAACAAGGGCCTGCTAAACAAGTTTTGTCTCTTAAGTTTGTATTATCTTTCTTGTGTCATCTCTTAGGCAAGACTACATAGGCAAGATGATAAATTTTTTGCAAGATTTTTCATGTTTGGCTGTGATTGATGTAATCCATGTAGTACCTGCTAACAAGGTTTCCAGGACTGGTGAGTTTGTGGGAACCAGTGCCAGAAATAACAGCTCTAAGTTCATAAAGGCCATATGTACTTTCAGTCTTGTGACAAAGGAATGTACCAGTTCTTGCAAACAGAACACCTCTATCCCTCCCTGCTTCCCAGGCTCCATACACACTACCATTTCCCAGGCAAGTAGTGTGTGCTGCCCTGTGAGCCAAGTAGCTTCTCTAGATGCATCAGGCAACTCATGGGGGCACAACCAGCAGCCACAGAGAGGGGAGGGGGTTTTGGAGCAAAGGCCCTGGCAGGCAGGGCATCTGTGGGCTCCCAGGGTAGCTCCTCTCCTCCCCTAGCTGTCCAAGCAGCTGATACAGCTGAGCAGAGGAGGACAGGAGCAGGGGCTGGTACCCAGCCTATGACAGCAGGGCTGTGGGGTTTCATATGAGCACACATTCATCCTGACAGGTCAAGTTCAGTGAAAACTAGAGGCAGGGAAATGAAGTTTCCTTTAAAATTTCAAATAATAACTGAAGAAATTGATCAATCTGCTATTGTTGAAACAAATTCTTAAAAATATTACCAGGAAAGTGACTTCCCTTTAGTGTGTGTTTCAGACCTACCACTTTCCTAAAATGGATTTAGAATGACCACACCTTTCCTCAGAAATGCTGCATGACTGGAGTTGCAGTTCAAAAAGATCCTGACCAGAGGCATTTCCTTGGCCAAGCTGAATTGTAAATTGAAGTAATGAATACTTCTTAGCTGATCTTTGGTGGATTTCTTTTCCAGTAGCTCAAATCTTGTGGCACTTCAAGTCTGTCTTCTTCAGAATGATGTCCTCAAGCTTGCGAGGATAGCACTGATTCGAGTGGGCTCATCTAAAATGCCTTCATCTTTCACGCAAAGATGCTTACAAGCTTACACAACAGCAGTGAGTCATTCACATCAGATCATGGCTTTATTCACACAGCAAAAGCAGAACTGGTAATCTCTGTCTCCAGCTTCAGCACTGACAGGAGACATATGATAGATGTACAGTATGCCCTCGAATAAATGAGTTATTAGTGGCTGATGAGGCCTCCTTATTGGACAATTGTGCTGTAATTGATAAGTATTAACTTATTTTCCATGTTCCTCTTCCCTCTTTCCCAGGAGAAAGCAATATGAATTATATTTCTGCACTTCAAGGAAAGGAGCAGGAAAGGTCAAAGGTGCTAAAATCTCTTATATGTTAGAGGCACTACAGCTGTCAGTTTGTTTTCTCCTTAATACTGCATTAATTAACCAATTAAGAATGTCATATAATTTATATAGGGTTTAACAAGTGAACATCAGTCTTTCTTTTAGACTGAGGACATGAATCAGCAAGTCCTTTTTTCATTTGCCTGAGAGTAAGAATGCACTAATCTCACGGAAGTAACCTGTAATGCATTTCTGAAAAAAGGTGCTGGGCTGGGTCAAACCTGTGAAATTAAGCAGAGTTGATCTTAAGTAAAAGCAGCAGCTTTCACTGCAGCTGGGACTCATATCTTTTGTACTAGGCTTTATAAATTTCAGCTATGTAGCCAAGGTCAGACATGCAGGTGGAGCTGGTCATGGGGAGGATCCTAAACTGAGGATGGAGTGAGGTGCCTTTCCTGCTTCTTGGACTGTAGAGGGAGCCTAGATAGTTGTCAGACTAAATCTCTAACATGTGCATGCCTGTACATGGCCGGTGAGGTGAATCCTACCTAATTCCTGACTCTAGTGATAAGCTCATATCAGATGTATAATCAGACCACATTGTTCAGGAAAAACAAGAAGAAAAAAGCATGTTAAGCAAAGGATGTATGGCAGCAGAGTATGTGGGCTTTTTCTTTGTTTAAAAAACAAGCTCTTGGCTTTTTTTAACTAATTAGCAACACCAAAAGATAAATTAGCTTTTAATTTCAAATTATTTTAAAATATCTAGAAATAGGACATCATGTTTAAATCAAGCAAGCAACCATTTTATAAACCCCCACAGAGCAAGAACATTCAGATTTAATGCTTTTCCAGAGCTGCAACTTTGTGCTCAAGTAGTTATCTTTACATATTAAAAACTTGAAATTATAAAATAAATTTGTCCTATGCCAATAGCATTGCCTAATCATCTTCCTGATATTACTCAGTTTTTGTACTGAATGACACTTGGATCTACAAATTTGCTGCATTGACTGTAGACAAAACACATGTGCTAAAATTTGATACACAAATCAATAAATTGTATGTCCCTTTAAATATAATGAAAGTAAAGGCTCACATTGATCTACATCAACTCCGATTAGAGCTGCATGGTAGTCTCTTTGGAAAAAAAAAAGCAGAATAGCTGCTGATGAGTGAATTGTAGACATCAGATGTTACATAGCTCTCATTGCAGTCAGACAAAAGGAGCCCCAGGACTTTACCAGCTTCTATAAAATGGCATCTGTTTAAAAGTGGGGGTCTGCAATGTATTTTCTACAGCCCAAGTGTCCTTGAAGTCTTTCTCATTAAGGAAAAGAAAAATAGAAAACCTAGAAGAGAAACCCATCTCTGAGCTGAAGAAATATTGATATACATTGCCCATTGATTCCAGGTTTTGACTTTAGAGAAACTTGCCAAATGCACAATACCATGCTGCCAGAACACTCAGAGCAGAAGTGAAGGTCTTCCCAAGATCATCCATCTTCACTTCCCTATGACACATAATTTTTTTAACTAGGTATCAAAGTGCTTTGTACACTTCCGTGTTCTAATTTGCTGACAAGTGCTGCTGTTTCTGCCCATGGATGTTTCCTGTACCTGCCCTCTGCAGCCTTCCTTTAGCCCTCCCAGTGCTGGACAGTCCCAGTAGGTAAGGTAACCTCTGCCAGCTCAAAAGCTGGTCAGCTGCCAAATAAAGGCAGAAAGTAAAAAATATTCTTTTGCTTCCTTCACAGCTTGTTAATTCATACTTCATTTTTATTTTCTGACTTTGGCTTGAGCAGGTTATGTATCCAGATTGTCTGGGCTGGAAACACTTATCATCAAAACTCATTATCGACATGGTGTGGCTTTGCCCTTGACTGTAGGTTTCTTTGTCATCCCATATTTTGTACAATGCGTTTTCCAAAGTGATGTTGCCAAGACTGTAGAACAGAGAGGAGCCAGCTGTCAGACTTGTGGGGCACATAACACATCCCCTCCATGTGAGAAGGGTCTCTGGAGCTGGGGATGCATGGCAAAATGCCAGCCCTCTCTGTGGGCCCAGAGTGCCTGCTTACCTGGGAAATTCCCCAGTTTGTATATCCCAAACAGCCTGCAAATGCCTACATGCAGGTCCTCCTCAACCTGGCTATCTTGTACTTCAGACAAGGATAGGGAATACTGTCAAAGAATAAACAAAAGCCTGGTGAGAAAAATAAGGAAGACAATGGTTGAGCAGCACTTTTTTCCTCTCTTCATTTGCTTTTTTTTGTAGAGTAACAACCTTTACCTCATAAATGAGTGCTGCTTGGACCTCATAAATGAGCTGAGGTAGCAATGGACAGTCCTACATGCAGTTACATGTAGGGCATCCCACCAAGAAATTTACCATCATTTGTTCTTGTGACTACCAGCATTCCTAAGAAATTGAAGACTTCCTCTTACCCCAGACCAAACTTCTCATAATCACAGAAACACAGAATATTCTGAGCTGGAAGGGACCCACAAGGACCATCAAGTCCAACTCTAAAGTGAATGGCCTATACAGGGATTGAATCCACATCTCTGGCATAAGCAGCATGCTCTAACCTAAGACCTTTCCAAAGAACATGAATCAAGTCTGTAAGGTGAGACTTGTTGGTAGAAAGCAGGTGAATAGCTGAGTAGATCTGGCTACAAGTTCAGAACAACAATCTTTCCTTTTGAAGAAAACTACCAGAGCCAAGTGTCTCTCTCTCTTGAGCATGTTACCCAGCCCTGAAGAGGATTAAGCAGTAGGTTGGTGCAGTAAACTCAGCCTGTCCCTGTTTCATCTGTGTGTTTTTCCCCAGGACTCTATATCACCCCTTCTCTTATTGTAAATTTAGAGAAGCAACAAATTTATATCATGGGTATTTCTATCACCCTCACTGCTAGGGCTGTGCTAAGGGCCTTAGACTTTGTCCTAGCCCTGGTCACTCACACCAATTCTTAGTCTGTTAATCATTAGGCAGTACCATGGCTCAGTGCAAAGTAAGTACTGTGCTGGCTTTACCAGCCCATCTTGCTCTTGCTGATTCCTGTGGAAGCTCTGATTTAATGTTGACTGTTATAAAGGGATATCAGGTAATCCTTTACACCCAACTTTTTCACAAGTTATATCAGTACATTCTTTAAAACAGGTGCAAAAGGCTCATTTCCTTGTCATGCCCCAGGAAAACTGCTTTCCTGACAGGGTGAAGGACTATTGAAAACATTTGTAAGGATGGAAACATGCATTGGTATATTTTATTGGCTTATTTGTAGCTTGAAATGGAGGAGCATGCAGAAAAGTAGGACACCAGTGGCTCATGCTTCTATCTGACATTGATACAGAAAAAACACTTTGGGATTTACTTTAGGAATGGACTGTGTGAGTGGGTCTCTTCTCTGTCCATAGAGAATACAGCTCAGGAATTCTCTTCATTCTCTGCATCTTCAGATTTTACTCATAATCCTCTAAAAAATGTGGGGAAATTGATTAATAAAAGCTGTGTTTTGGAAACAGTACATCTTCTCTTCCTTATCAGAGAGGGTTTTTTTGCCATATGTTCAAATGTACTAGAAAATCCATGCTTTTGTATTGCCACTCGGTGTTTGTGTTTACCATTGAATTCTTTTTTTTATACTGATTAAGAAGTACTGGCTGCCCACAAAAGATTAAGAATCCATGTAGATGGTTTATCTAAGCTCAGATCTTGTATACAATTAAAATCCTTCTGAAATTTTATCTATGCTTTGAAATTCAAATGGTTAAGAGGAAAGCTCCTTAAGCGGATTGCAGCCAGTTAGATATTTTACTGTATATAAATTGTAAGTACATGCTTACAGACAGATATGCATAATGTGATAGTGTATTTTGCTTTAGCAGAGTCATGGGTGGATTGAGAAAAGTCTCCATTTCCAAACTAGCAGAATGTTGCACAGGACCTCTCCCTGTGCAGCAGATAAGACCAGTATTGTGGCCTTGTTCTTGAAAAATCAAAGATCCCCACTGTTTAAACTCATTACAGAGGCTGTGTTTTATGTCTCATAGCCTTGAGAGCAGCACACTAGAGTTAAGAGGTGGAATGCTACTGAAATTCAACAGGAACTGGGTATCTAGTTCCTTCAGACCCCTTGGAAAATCTCTGTCCAAATGTGGAGGAATAAACAGCTGCAAAACAAATTATAATTTTACTTGGAACAACTTTTATGAACATCTGAATGTGAAGTATTCTTAAGGCCCTTCCTGTCCCTGCTCTCTCCTTCATTCAGTGATAAACTCATCCTCAGCTTTGTGGAACAAGATGCTGTGCTGCAAAAACCATCATGTTTTTATGCATAGAAAAGCAGTTTCTTTTGGCCCAGGATTGAAGTGAACTTCTCTTGGGCTTCAAACCTGTTTTTGTTTTCAAAAACGCTATATTTTAATGTAGACAACAGGCTGGAAATGCCAGCTGTCTGAACCTGTTCAGCAGCATAAAACTTCAGAATAAGTCCCAAGACAGAATGGTTACTGGCCAGAGAGTAGAACAGGTAATTAAAGATATTTAATAGGTGCATTTAACAAATAGCTCTGTGGTTTATCACTTAGCTCTACAGTTTATCACAGGAATATCACTTCCAGGCATTCCTGGCTGTATGTAAAATATTCATGCTAGCCCTGGCTTTCTTTTTTTCACTTGAATATAATGTTTCATGGGAACAGTAAAATCTGTAGAAGTCAGAGATCAAAGCTGAATGTTATTTCCAAAATACCAAGGATACACAGAACGCTGTCATGGAAACCTTCCTTACAGACCCTTAGCTGTATAATGGGCTATCATCCCACGCTGTGCCGTGGAACTATTCATCTGTCACCACACCAGAATATGTGGTCTGTAAATTGTAGTCACAATAAAAATACAGATAACATCGCATGATGCTGCTTTTCATGGGAAAATTGCAAAGCCTGCTTTTCATGCCTGGATATCTGTCTATACATTGCAAAATGTGGGATCAGATGAGCTTTGTTTCCTTAAGAAAAGTGGAGTTTCCTCTGAAACCCGTGCTAATATTACAAGAAAATATGAAGTTTTCCAATTACATAACAAAAGGGATTATATAGTGCCAGACTAATTTCCAAGCCACATATCTCAGAGAAAATCCAAATTCTTGAATGAGAGACTACAAAGCTCTGCAGATAGAGCAGAAGAATGCTCTAAGAATGCAGATATCAACTTCCTCTGGATTTAGGATTTTTAGGTGAGGGAGACAATACATTCAGAAATGTCTCAGTATGGTTTTAGTTTCATCTTCAATTTCCAATGGACTAAAAAGACTGAATCTGGACATTTGGAATTTATTATAGGGAGGAAAGAGTTAAATCATTGATATTTTCTTGATTTGGATTTAGATTGTTCTCAGTAGCTGCCTCCTACAATATGTAAGTGAAATTCTGTCTTTTTTGCCTTTTGGTGCCTGTAGTTCAGTGCCTGAAGAGCATTGATGAATATTTAAACAGCTTGCATTAATTATAATACATGTTAAACACAACCCTCTAACCCCTCAAAATTTGCATGATAGAGATATAGTCTTCGTTATCAAACCTGATCAAAGAAAAATAGAAATATATGTGCTTCCCTAAGTCCATATAACCACTGGAAATAATCTCTATCCTTTACAGGAACTGCATCTTCTCAAACAGCCTCAGGAAATGCCACAAGTTATTGTAACCTAAAATTCTGTTAAGATTGTCCATTAGTGTAGGTCTGAGTCAAAAAAAAAAAGCAAAGATGTCAAATATTGGCTTTCTCATGCAGCATGTTCACAATCAATCGTTAGAAATTTAGTCCTATTAAGTATCCAGCTTGGTGCGGGACCTTCCTAGGTCTCATTGCACAGTAAATAAGATTACAAGAAAATAATGAGACGGGATACACAAAAACAATGACCATACAAGATCCTAGCACGAATAAGGAGCTGCCACAAATTAGTGTTCTGTGAGCTGGGCTCCAGGGAATAATGAGCTAAGAGTAGGAGATAATGGCCTAGAGAACTCTCATAGAACTTAGTGGCACTTATAGCACTGTGGTATCAACTAAGCTCTGTGGCTTTTTATAGAAATTGTCACGCAGGAGGGACAAGGAAGGAGGTGTCATCTGCACACCGTGGGCTAGTAGGGAGCATAACAAAGCCTACTTTTCACTATTTTTTTTTTTCCTTTTACTTTCTGACTACATTTGGGACTCTGCCTCCTCCCCTAACCAGTCTAACAGATCTGGTTTTCAGGTGAATGAATGCTACCAAGTTTTGTGCCAAAGGTGTGAGGGGATAAGTTTCCCTTGTGTTTCTATACAAGTTGAACTAAGTGAATCTTGAGAAAAAGAAAACTCTCAACCTACTTTCAGGCTGAACAGACATAATTGGTCTGTTTTTATACCATGATGTAGTGCTTACTCCTAAGCACAAAGCATTTTTGAATACTCAGCTTGGAAGATCTCACTATGCTGACTGACCACTGGCCACACATTCTCAGCTTCTGTTTTAGTTATGTAGTGATAATTGTAAGAAAATGATGTTTACAAAAATTGGAGTAATTTGTATGAGTTTCTCCTGATTTTGGAGGCTTTCCTCATTGTATCAGAGAAAAAACTTATTCCACCTGACTTAAAGCTGTACATGGGGTGTATTGGGAAAGAATGTCTCTTTCTCAGGTCACAAACAAGAGTTTCTAACTTTCTAGCCAATATTTAGATTACTCAAATTTCCAGTAATTTTGGGAAGAGGTCTTCTGCCTTCTGGTTGCATTTCCTCCCTTTTAATAGGAAACTTTTTTTCCTGCACCTGAAAGTAAAGAAAAGCACACTTCATTAAGCCTGCAATTGTTTAGAACTCAGAAGTGTAGATTGGTTAGCAAATACCCTACAATAGCTCTTATAATGGAGAGCTTTAAATAAATGGTTTTAAATGCTTCTTACAGTTTCTAGTGCTTTTTATACAGTCCAAACATGCTGTGGACACTATTCTTTGACTCTGCTGTGTTCCTGGAGGGGAATGAATTAGAATATTCTGAATGCCTTATGTAATGTATTTAGAGAACTTTTTTGTTTGTATCTTTGTTTGAATTTCTTGAACAGAATTAATTAATGGCAAAGTATAAAGGCCAACTTTGAAATCCTAGCTGACTTATACACTAGAGCTCAATTTGTATTCTACATCAAGGAAATGTTTGGATTTGAAAGAAGGACACCATTATCAAAAAGATTTCTGTAGATGGCTCTGTTCATCAGAGCGCCATCTCTTTGCCACAGAAGCAGAGTTTTAATGTTTGGGTAATTTAAAATGAGATTAACTTTTTGATCAGGGTACATATTTAATTTCTTATTAAAAATTAAATGCAGAGCAGGAAATAGTAACTGAATTGGGATAGAAAAAAATTATAAAGATTGCATTTATTTAAAACAATATTAATTTCAGGTGAAAGGTAGAAAGAATAAAGTCTGTACCCTGCAGACTTTTACAGTCCTCTGTATCTGATGGGGTAACAGCTTCTAGGAAAGAGAAATATTATTTCTTTTTTCATATTCAAATTTACATTTGTAACTATATTTCTTTGTCCAGTAGTACATTACTGCAGTAATACATAAGGATTACTTTCCTAGGGGGTGTAAGTTTGTCTAGCTTTGTGCAATAAAGATAATTTACATGCATTTCCAAAGAGTTTAATCAGCTGGTCCCTGCAGTGTTAGGGAAGTCAGCAGCAAAGTCCGGCTTTTGTCTTTGTTGAAAAGGGGTTATTGATGAAATGCTATGTTGTGATTCAGACAAGTAAAGCAGCAGCTGAGAGTGCTACTGTGTGTGCCTCACCCCTCTGCCTGCTCCTCTGTGGCACAGCAAAGGGGAGCAGATGGAGGTCCTGCTTGCACACCTACGCTTTCCTAGCTACCATGTGCTACAGACAGGCAAGGGCTTTCCTTGTGGGCAAAGCAGCTCTGCCCGAGTCATAACAGAGAAATGGAAAAAAGCCACATCATCTGGGGCTGTAAGATGTACATCAGCTTCTGTTAAAGCTGCTGGAATTTCCCCAGAGTTTGCTGTAGGAGCACCATGAGCTCCTGCTCTGTACAGGATCAGGGGGAGGTGGACACCCCATGTTTGTGGCAGTCTGGACCGGTTCCTGCCCTGTTCAGGCTGTAGGAGGCAGAAAGATCAGCAAGAGATGCTGGAGGGTTTCAAGTTCCTGTGTAAAATTCAGGAAGCACAGTGGAATTTTTTCCAATCTAGAGATCCCAAGGTTTGGAGAGGACCAACCTTGCTGATTTTTCTCTGATCTGTTTCTTGTACTCTCAGGCATGGAAATTTGTGTGGTCACACAAATCCATGCAAAGTCAGCATAATGGTCCAGTAGCTCATATAAGTAGCTCATATGTAGTGCCTAGCCAGTAGGGTACTAAGATTTCTAAGTAGATGAAAGATATTGTCTTTATGTTTTCCAGGATAATTCTCTCTGTCAAAGAGAAATTGGACAGGAAGGACGAGAGTATTGAAAACAGAGTTTATGTTTTTAAATATTGATAGTGTAGGGAAAGGATTGGTTGAGATAATATTTTCTGGTTACAAAATAATTTTTCTACTCACACTAACAACTCTATTTCTTTCTTCTCAAACATTATATATTTTCTGCCTCATTTATTTGTCTCTGTGGCACCATGGCATGGTCTAGAAAAATGTTAAACACTCGCCAGTCTGAGTCTTCAGAAGCAGTGGAGCATTAAAGACAATTTTGTAACATCAAGCTCTGAATGAGAATATTTATCACAGTAACATCATACTGTCCTATTTCTCTGATACCAGTGAATTTCCACATTCCTACAAGAGACAGGGTATTAGGGTAAGGATAGTAGTTGGTGTACAGAAAGCCCAGCTTCTCTGGCCTATTTGACACTGGGCAATCATGGATTTCCTCCAGAGCTGTTGAGAGCACTGCGGACAAGCCTGTGTTTATGCTCCTGCAGTACAATGTGAGCAGTGGCACAGAAATGCTGCTGGGCTTCTGCCAAAGGGCCACACAAAGGCAGCCAGATCATCTCCCTGCAATGCAAATGCGATGACAGTGGCAGCAGGGGAAGTCTGGCTGTGCAGCCACCTCGTCCTCTCCCCTGCTCAGCCTCCCCACTTCTGGTACTGGGAGGTTACCAGGAGCACTGGCTGCAAAGGGATTTTGGTAGGTAGGCACAGTGCCTTCAGAACTCAAAACTCACGCCCATGTGACTTTGGGATGGGAGCAGTAATATCCCAGGACCCTGACTGACCCTTCCCTTCAGGTGTCTTTGGAGTTTGGCAACTGGCCAGAGTGGGCAGGACCATTCCCTCATGAGGCCCCAACACAACTTTCAACAAAACCTCTCTTCTCTGTGTTTGAATGAGGGGACTGCCAGGAGCTGGGGGAGGAGCACCAGCAGGGCAGTGCAGAGCCCTCAGTGACGGGAAGGGCCCACAGAGAAGTTGCCATCTCCAGTGTAAGCAAAGGCAGCTGCCCAAGCCAGGATCCCAGACAGCCACCCTGTGCACGAGGTACAGCACTCCTGGGGCAGAGGGAGACTGAAAAGTGGGAGGGGAGGGAACTAGAAGAGAGATGAGCAACTAAGAGAGGAAAGGGCTAAAGAGAACAGAGAAACTGGGATGGAGGGGCTTGGAAGAACCTGACCCACTTGGAAAAACCTGCAGGAAAATAAGATTCAATAGGATGTTCAGATATGCAGAAAGTAGGGAGTGGTGATGCTATGGGGAGCAGAAGGAGAATTTACTGTACAATTAATGGCTTGATGCAATCCTGAGTATGCAATGACTGAGGGAGTTGAGTGGGAATACCCATATTATGAGGATAACTGCAATGTGCATTTTTCTTCAGATATATACTTTGCTTGTATTTTTTTGTCTGATTCTCACATATCTCCAGAATTTATCAACATACAATTATATTTTCTACATTGCTATTGCTAATGTTCTCCTAACCCATGAAGTCAGAAAACTTTCTAAAACCAATTTTCAAAATCAGAAATATCCCTTCCTGAAATCAGCAAATAAGGAATTCACTGCATCCCAGTCCATCAGGTTTCCCATCTGTTCAAAAGAATATGGGTTTTGTCATGAAATGAATATTTTTCAAAATTTATTTTTGGAGGAGGGGAGTACATATATGTGATTTGGAAATAAGATGTAAGAGATGGTGCCCTCTTGTGAAGGGATGATTAGACCTGCTCTTTAGTATGAGTATTTGACAAAGCTCAAATATGGTTTGTTTTCTTGGACTTAAATGTCTTTAGATAACAGATGCTCAAGATAAATGGTTTGTATGTTTGTTTGTTTGTTTGTTGAATATTTTCTAAGTGGCTTTTTATATATTTATATATTTATTTATATATGTGCAAAATGTATATTCTACAGGGTGGGATGTCAGACACACATCTTTGGCACCTATTTTAAGAAATAGGTGCTTTTACTCTTCAGCAGAAGCGGTTTTGCTTCAAGTTCCCTTAATATTCTAAACCCAGAGCAGTGATTGACTATAATAGGAATAGTATTTGGCTTTATAAATTCCATAAATATAACCTTCCATTTTCATGAATCTCACATAGGTTAGCATGCCTAGATTTGCTGATTATTTTTCCTTCATTTACATTCTTATTGGAAATTTAGTTGTGTAGAGTATTAAATTCCAGCTGTCTTTATTTTGAAACAAGTTTATTTACTGCTTAATTCAGAAACTTTTCCTAAGTACCACTGTCTATGTCATGGCAGAGTACTCTATGCAAAAGGCAGCTATACAGTGTTTCCCCACTGGTATTTCTCCCAAGACTTGCTTGGTGTTTGGAAGGCAGCTGCTGAGGCTGCAGCCTTATCTTGTCATTATCAAACACACAAAGCACACAACAGCGTCCCCAGGACAGATCTCCACCCAGGCACTGGCTACAAGCCAGGCCTAACTCACAGGTAGGATCTGCTTGAAAAGAGTGATCTGAGCTGGAAGCAGCAGACACAGGGATGGATCTCAGCCTCCTCTGATCAATGTGCAAGTGCACACATTCTTGCTCTCCCATGTCCTTGGGGCACTGGGAACACCATGGGAGAGAGCAGGTAGGCAACTGATCCCTCAATTTCATTGCTGTCGCGCCTGTCTAGGGATGGCAGCATCAGGCTGTTCTTTCACCTCTTTGGTAAATACAAATGAGGCAGCAACACAATACAGCCTTGCTCTTCAACTGGAAGAGAAATGGTGACTTTGCAGAGTGCTCAGGTTCCTCACTCCTCTGTCCTTCTTGGGGACAGTCCAGTCCCATCCCCATGAGCTCTGCACTCCTCTGTGATGGGCTGACCCCATGCTGACAGGAAAAAACTTATACCCACCTCTGCCTTAGTCTTTCTCGGCCACCTGCGGCCAAAATCAGCCCGCTGATATCTCATTTTCCAGAGCAACACTTCAGGATCTTAATTTCCATTCAGATGGTGCTATTTTATGCTTGGGTTTTGCTGTGAGGCAGTGCTGCTGTTTGATATTTCTCTACAGCTATAAATTTCAAGCTTTTAGGCTTGAGAGATAGGGTGGAGAAATTATCTTCCCTTTTCGTGTGCTTATGCCAATAACTGTGAATGTAAATAGCTGCATTAATGAGGTCTTTTGGAAGTATTTTATTAAGAAATGTGAAAGTCATTAGCTTTTCAGTAAGAAAGTGTAAATGACCCCTCTGATATTTGCATGGGAAACTATAAAACTTAATTTCCAATGCATACAAGAGCATTTTTGCCCATCATAGTACCCAAAGCACTTTAGTAAGGCATTTTGTCATTTTAGTTTGAAATAGCACTGTCATTTAATACTGTCTTTTTCCCTATAGCATCTTATATTCCCAAATTCTTTCATAAAAGACAGTCTGTGCTTATGTCAATGTAAAAATAAATGCATGGCTGATGTTCTGTGGGTAGAATCCTCATTTCATTGGCTGGTTGGAGAGTGAAAAGGCATCCTTAAAACCAAATGGAAAATTTTCTCTACTTGTGTCGCCAGTTGATTTTACAAGGGGTTTGGTTGGACAGTTTGTTGCATAGTATATATTTTGAGTTTGCTTCAGTTCTGTTTATTTTACTTGCATCTATAAATCAAGCTTTTTGAGGCTTCACAGACAAAAGTTTTTGAAAATCTCAGTGGGTTTGACTCTTCAGAATGAGGGTCTTTCAGTTGTTGATGTCATGATAAATTTTTATTACAGAGAATTTTCTTCTAAGGGAATGGGGTTGTGGGATTTATTCAGAATTAGTAGTTGTGTAGGGATGACACTCAGAAGAGTAGCAGTGGTGGATGAAGGCAGGGAAAGAAGGCTTTTGAAGAGCTGGAGAAAGGGTGGACACACTCCTCACAGAGAGAAATGTCATAACACCATGAAAACAACATGACTAGAGGACAGAACCCTAACACCAGATTTTTTTTCCCTATTAAAAGAATGTAGTGAATCATTGTGTAAGGTTGAATCATTGTGTAGAAAAGCCACAGGAGGAAATCTCATGACAAGAAACAGCTGCAGAAAAATACCCCAAAATTGTCTAGTGACATTTTTATCTCCAGTATCATTTTTGCTGTTTAACTCCAAGAGTTACAAGTTCATGTGTAACAGAAACAATTTCCTCAATCTTAAAATAATAATTTTAATGTCCTTCCTATTTCTAACAGCAACAACAAAAAAAATTGGAAATAACTTAAGTGCTTCTGTGGATGCACAAATACATAATAGAGAATCCAAGTCATATAAAAACAAAAATTGTCACATGCACTGGACAACAGCAGGCCTGTGTACTTTTCCTTAAGGCTTGAATCAGCTGAGAAAAAGTACCATGTTGAGCATTATACTGTTCTTCTCTGGATAATTCAGTGTGAATTTTTTCATTTTTATTTCACTATTTCTCTATACACTGCATTTCAAGAAAGCAATTTTATGTGGACAATATTTAAGCACACATGAAGCCTGCTGAGATTTGTTGGGATTACACTTAAAATCTACCACAGATACAGAGAATACCTTCTTCCTCCAAAAGGCTAGTCACATCTTCACATATGAGGAGATATTTATTGAGTGCAACGTTAACAGCTACCATATTGCTGTACTCCCACGTTGACACAAATGTTGGCAAAAGCTACTGTGCCAGCTGCCCACTTTACACACTCTAGTGGCACCATTTCTGTTCCTCGAATCCATAAATTGCTATTATCATCCAATTAGTCCTCAAACAGTGATATTTTTTTCTGCCTCACATATTTCTCAGTATATAAAAGAAGATGGATACACAGGAGTCTGTAAAACCAGAACAAACCCAGAAGCTTGTTTGATGCCAGAAAATACCCTGGAGTCCTCTGTGAGAATATTATTATAGAGAACCAAGGATTAGTGTAGAGATTGAGGAGATTAAACCTTAATTAAAATGAGCACTTGTACACAGAACATACAGTAGATGACTATTTTTTTTTAGTTGTAGTGGAGGGAGACTTCCTTCAGCTGCTCAGGTCATGCATCCCATCCTGCCCAAGGGCATCGGTTCCTGCAGTGGCTGCTGGAGGACACATTGTTTAGGTCAGTAGAGAGACACGCAGGTACAGAAGGCTCCTCTAGGCATGGGGCTTCTTTGCAACATGATAAGGTGACTTCCATAATGAGCATTCATACCTAAACTGCACAGAAGGTTTTTGCCCTTCTGTTCATGCACTGTGCTACTCCAGCCCATGATGGTCTGTTCACTAACAAGACAAAGCATGGGAGCTGTGTTTCCCTCTTGAGTGCACAGAACTGGAGGTGATGATCATTTCTGATCACAGTTCATCTTCAGAAGTATTTATTTCAGATCTAAAACAGTCTCTGCCTGCTTGCCTCCAATGCTGCAAGGGTATATTCAAAACTTTAGCTTGTGTCCCTTTTTATTTCTAAGGATGTTGACACAATTTTCTAATAGAGTTATATTTCTCACATTTAAAAACAAAATAAATCAACCTAATTTGGTGCATACCATGTCTGTGATTGCATAATAATTTTCCCCTATTCCTAAGGGATTTTATGTTCCTTAGACTTGCGATGAGCAGGAAGCATCTAAAGATCACACTGTGGTTTACTAACCATCAAAATGTGAGGAAAAAACTTCAGCTTTTTATGTATATTCTTTCAGAACTTAGTGGTCATTTCAAATATTTTGAAATAGAAATACAGAATACAAAAAAATATCTAAATAATGTGCCAGCATCTTTCCAAAATGCCACCAGTACCATTCTTATCTGGAGTTTGGGTATAAAGTCAAGAGGAGTTCTTCTGGAGTATCATTCTTTGAATGCTGTCAGAACTCCTGATGTTGTAATCCACTGTTATGCAGTATTTTATTTCAGTAGGACATTTACTGGAGAAATGGAACCTGAGTAGGCCACAATTAATCATTTCAGCATTGGGTACTCATGGCTGCGCGGAACTATTTACTCTTAAGTGGAGCCCTGGAGGATCTCTGTGTTGTGATGGTGTTTGCCAACATTCCCTTCTGACCTAATCTGTGTTTTGGTGTCATGTTATTTTAGGGACATATTTGTTAGCTTAGAAGCAATGTCTAGAAACAGACATTAACATGTACATCTCTTAAAGCAGAAGGGCTTCTGCTGCTCAGACTCTCTCATAACTTCATTCCTTGAATTTATTTTGTTTTTGCTGCACTAAAAGCATTCCTCCAGATAATTGCCAAATTATTTATTTATAGTTTCAGGGCATATTATTTTTTAATTATTTGAGATGATGTTATAACATCAACATGTTTAACATTAACATCACATGTTTAACATACCATAACATGGTATAAAGTAGTAGCTGTTGTTGTTATTATTTATTATATCATTATTATACTGTTGAAATACAGTGCCATCCATTTCCAGATCTATTTTTAGAATATTTTCCTGTGGAAATCCTTCTTTGTTTATCTGCTGAATGTATCTGAGCTGAATCTTTCTATTTCATCTCTTGTGTTGAAGTCAGTGGACTTCCTTTGTGCTGTCACTCTGGGAAGAAAGAACATAATCTCTGTCTTAGGTGACTTCATAAGAGATTCATCCTTACAGTTTTCCTTACCATCTATTACCTGGAAAATATTTAGGTGTTATATATAAATAAAGAATAATTATATTGTGTACGCTATTTTATTGAATGAGAAAAGGCAACTTGGCAAAAGAGGTTTGAGAGGAGAAGCAGAACTCTGACTTCTGTAAAGCTCATAAAGGAACTATGACCTTTGTGCAAAAGGAAAAGAAAAAGCTTTGCAGAACCAGAGAAAAAAAAAATCTTCCTTCAAAGTTCTAGTAAGCAGTATTAGTGACTTTTAAAATAATAGTGTATGCTGGGGCATGTACATAGGAGCACTAAGAAAGCTCGGCTACCTGGTGACCACCAAATGACACTGGTCTGCAGCCACTGCCTCCAACACAAACAGCTCAGCTTCATCTGAGGAGCCCTCCTGGAGGCAATCAATCACATACTGAACACACCAGTTATAAATAAGCTCTGCAGTTCATATACATGCAGTGGGTTTTGCAACTAAGCTGTATTTATGTCCAAAAGAAATATTTGGATGACTCAATGTCTCCCTCCTAGGAGTGGAGAAAAAAAGAGTGCGCTTTGTCAGTGCAGGTCAAGAAATAAGTGAAACTCAGAGTTGTGTGCCTGGATGCATTTCGTCTTCTGAATCAAAGCATTGCCACCCTGTACAACCTTTTGAGAGACATTGGCGCCTTAGGCTTAAGTACCTAATGTCACAATGAATGAAGAGAGCCAGCCAACTTAATCCTTAGGATGGAAAACAACACAGCAACTAGAAGGAAGAGGAGCACTGGAAGAACCTTAGGAAAATTGCAGAGATAGTTTATAGAAAATTGTTAATAGATTAAAACTATTAAAAGATAGATTTGAGCAAAAAGTTAGTTTCTTGAAATTCCCAGCCTCTGTGTTTTTGTGTGATGAGAGCAAAATAGTTTAAAAACATTGGGGAGTTTGGTTTTGGTTTTGTCTTTGGCATTGTCTGCCTCGCAAAAAACACTTCTTCTAGAAATTCCAGTTAAGCATATTACTCTATGAGTTAGTGACCAGCTCTCCAGAACTATCTTGAGGAGTCTGTCTAAAGAATGAAGGACTTGGACGCCAGTGCAGCACCTCTGAGAGACACAGATTCACTTGGTGGGCACAGCCCAGCAAAGCAGGAGACTTGCAGCACTGGTGTGTGCAGCAACAGCATGGAGCAACAGGGACAGAGTTCAGTGGGGCTCAGCCATCAGCCATCAGCCGCTGTGGTCACAGAGCAGCTCTCATTTACTGCTCTCATTTAGTAATAAACACAGGAAATATTTCCTTAACTGGCTGGATCTAGAGATTATCAATGGGTCATTACATTGTTTCCACCATGAAACAAGAACATGCAATAGATATTCCCCTAGTCTGTGATTTTTTCCCTCCTTACTCTCTCTTTTTTTGGACATTCTCTCTAACATTGCCATTCTGGAGGGCATAAGAGAAGATGGCTGCATCTGTGGTGTTTGGATTTATTAGGTCTGTGTTTTTTCATTGTAAAGCCTATGTTAGGAGTTTTAACAATTTTTTCCTTGAGTTGTCTTGATCTTACTGCCAAGGAAATATACAACAAGCAAGATTTTGCATTTTAAGGAAAAAACACAAGCAAGAAAGAGAAAAGATTTTTTTTTTTTATAAAATATGCATGCTTAGGCTGTGTTTTCCATTTGAGAGGCTGATCAGGTCCAGCAGGAAAAGCATTTTAATATTAAATAATTCCAAATTGTGCCTTTTAGAATAGGATAAAACCCACCTGGATAAGGCCTTTTGTTTATTTCTATTTCTTTAACACAGCAGAGGTGAAATTTCATTAGTTGCCTCTGTCTTTTAGGCATCCAGTTTCTACCAATGCATTATTCCAAATCCTTCACTGAATAATCTGCATAATGATTGCACTGTCTATGAGTCTCATCACCAGCATTAGAACATATATGAAGGACAAACAGAGCTAAACTGAATTCATTAAAAAGTTTGAGCAAATGCTGGTGGAGAGTTTTTCCAGTATTTTCTCAGCTCTCTTAAGAACTGGTACAACTCTCATCCAAAAACAATTAAAAACTTCCATCCCTTACTGAGTTCTGTAAATCTGTGAGCTTTCTATACCTCATGCTCAGAAGACAGGGCAGACCCCCTCCTTATCATGACCTTTTTCCCATAGGCATGAAATTTCTCACATTACTGCAAACAGCCTCCACCCATGAACATGGTTCATCTCTTTGGTATTTTCAGGTCTTGCATGTGTTGGCTCTTTGCCATTGTATCTGAGCACAGTGTTCTCCAAGTTTGCAGTATGACACATGATACAGAAAAGAAAGATAAAGAAAGGAACAGAGCAGACAGTAATTGATAGGAATAAAAAGGACAAAAGAGCCTCTCAGCATTTTCCATCCATGCTGCTACTTTCACTTTTTTTCAATTCTCTTTATCTTGTTTTGTTTTTTACATTCCTCACTCTCTGCCATCAAGATTTTAAACATTTTAAGTCAGTCCCTCTGTCTTTACTACAAGCATAAGTTATGAGGAATGAGCAGAAGGAGATACAAGCAGCACACAGTAGGAGCTGCTGATGCAGCACATGAGGAGACCAAATGGAATATCATGGCTCAACATCATAAATCAGCATGCAAAAACTCTCAAAATGTGTGTACCATGAGGTAGCTGGATAGGAAGAGCAATGTGTTTTTCTCTGACCTAAACCTATACTAAGAACAACCCACTCACAATCTCTAAGCTCCAGTTTTTGAAACTTTTTGTTCAGTTTTGTTTAGTTTTTACCTAGATTAAAATTGACTTGCTTAGTTACCTCCAATATTATTCACTGAACATCTGATTAGCTAAGTACCACAAAGTGGATTAGCACACAAGAGTCTATGGTGAAATGCAACTCTTATTTAAGTTTCTTGCATATATGACAGCGAACTTTATTTCTGTTGGCGTTTTATTAGCTTAGAATAGTCAGAAAATATTTTCAAGATATTGAGCTCCAGATCCACTGCTGTTTCGATGTCCAAATTCTGCACAAGTTTTCTTTCTCAGTCCTTATGTAAGAAGATTACACAAGAGAAGACTGTAATCTCCAAAATCATTTACCATATTAAACAGCAGCTACCACCAATGGATCTTTATCGGCAGCCTAGAGCAGAAAGGAGACACGTGGCTGTACATATGGAAACTGGTCATTTACAGTACTCATCAATGTGTGCTGCCAGTCATGGGCAGATGTCATCAACAGTCATTATGCAGCTCTGAAAATAGAACCCCACTTGACCTGGACAGGTCCTCAAATAATTGACAAACTGCCTCTGAACAATGGAAATGTGTGGAGTCCATTCTCCCCACCAGCCTCTTGCTGGTCAATGATCCTGCAGACCCAGTGCTATGGCAGTGTGGGGAGGGGACACTCAGTCAGGATGTACACTGCAAGAAAATGTCCCCTGACTCCTCAGAGTTATAGCTTCTCTATATGTCCCTCATCAGAGACAGGAGAGGAGCATCACTATCATGTCCTGGCTGGTGTCTGGAAATGGAAAATTTCATTTGCTCATTGTGGTTTTTCCTTCTTTTTCTTTTCCCTGAGAACCACTGGTAAGCAAAGACAGTGAGTAGGAGAAAGTGCTTTGAGGAAGAGAAGGGCAAAGTGGTTTTAAGAGTGGGAATAGTCCTGTGCAGAGCCAGGAGTCAGACTTGATAATCCTTGTGGGTCCCTTCCAACTCAGCATTTTCTGAGACTGTGAGAGCACCTCTGCCCTGTGCTTACTTCTCTGTCTGTTCCAAGCTGTGCCCTAGGAGGGGAAAGAACAGCATCAGGATGCAGACGGGCTCCTGTGCTTCGACCTTGCCCACTTTCCCAGACGATGTGAACTCTGCATGGAGAGCTGGTGCCATGGCCCTGACCGCACTCCCTCAATTGCTGTGTTGTGTGGAAGGGGACAACCTGCCATGGTCTCATGGTCTCATATTCACACATTTTCCTAAATCTGGCTTCCTCTGCTTAGATCCCATGACAGGATAAAGAGTATAGAGCGGGGGGGAGAGGAGTTCCTTCACCCTCCCTTTCCTGCCCTCACCCAAGGCTTCAGAGGAACACTGGCTTCTCGTTTCCTTTGAGAAGTGCTGGCGAGCACAGGCTGTTACAGTGTGCGCACAAGTCCTTGGCATCAGAAGTGGTCAGCTGCTCCCATGCTCCTGTTTGCTTGCTGGCATGTGGCAGAGGGCATGAGAGAGAGGAAAGCAGTTCTTTAGTTCTACACTTCTGAAATGAGCTATAGCTAGCGCTGTTTGCCTGCAGCTCCAGCCAGCCTGCCAGGGCTTGTCTGCTCGTTAGTTAGCAGGTAGAACATTACAAGTGACTTGCACTTAGTTGCTCCCCTGTTCCAGCCCCTCTGATCTCCAGCAGGCCTGGAAGATATAATTTAAAGCAGTAAGGAATGTGTTGCTTAGCCTTTGTGGAAGTGCACAGACAGTGTTTGTGTGGTCACGTTACCTTTGAAACACAAGAGTGCTTTGTAAAGGCTACCAATACTGCTACCTGTAATGACAACAAAAATAATTTTTAAGATGTCTCTGCCAGAATGAGAATCTGACTGTTAGAAATAGTTACCAATCATTTCTCCCATTGAAGTGGGAGGAACATTTCTTTGTGTCTCCTTTACAGGCTCTAGAAGGGTGTGTGCAGAGGGGCATTTATGTTTGTCTATGTCCCAAAACAAGGAGAACACAACAGCAATAATCTTTTGGTGACAGAAATGACTAAATGAAGGCTTGTTATGAGCTATACAGAAGAACATGTTATGCTGTATCTGTGCAGAGAGTGATCTCTTTATTTAGCAGAAGTTTCAGCAACAAATATTTCTGACTATGGGTTTTGTTTTTATGCTTTTTCAAGCGTTCTTCCTTTTGATTGTTCTTGAAGTTGTGACATGAGACCAGGAAAGCTTAAGAGCTTAAGTGACTTCTTAAGAGTACCATCATTTCAAGATGAATAAGCATTCATGAAGACAGCCTGTGGGAAGTGAATTGATGTAGTATTTGAATGCCCTGACTTTATAATTCATACAAAACTCTCTCTGCAGGAGTGTGCCCAGTGCTGAAAACTTTGCCTTAGGGTTCAGCTGGATCAAGCAGTAATAAGACTCCATCAGTAGTTGAGGGGGAGGAAGAGGGAAAAACAACTTTAAAGCAGTGAAAGAAGATACCCATGATCATTGCTGTAGCAAAGCTTTTGCTCCCACAGTCCGTGGAAGTACCACACAATAGGCTGGAGAACTGACCCTGCTCTCACTGCCTGCCTTGCAGCTGCATGTGGGATTGCAACCTCGGTTTGGGAACAGCTGGCTCAAGCAAAGGCAGCTGCCTGCTCTGCTCAGCTGTGTTTTGAGATGAGCTGTTTTCTGTTGAGGTCAGTGGGAGTTTGACAAGTATAAAGAGTTCAGACCACCATCCCGTGAGAGGGTGGAGAAATCCAAAATGAGAAAATAAAGACTTACATGTTCTCTCTAAAGCTGGTTGCATGATCTATTTCAGTCTGGATATATTTTTTGATTAAGTTTTTTTGCCAGCAAGATACAGGAAGGAGGTTTTACTCCAGGATGAATTCATCGTTCGCATAATATTTCCATTTAGACAGTGCTGTCAGGCAGTCATTTTAATGAGTGCTCAAACCCCCAAAGTGACTGTAGTCTAACCCCACTGCTTGTTCCTTTATTGACACTCCTGTTAACTCCTGGTATTTGCCTTCTGCAGCCAAACACCACACTTTGGGAATGAGTATCTTTGTCTGCGAGAATTCTGCAGATTGACTGCGAGTTCGTAATGCTTACTGACAGCAGCTGTTCCCAAAAGGGCTGCATGATACCATTTTAACTGCAAAAGCACTGCACCAAAACAGAACAAAGACACAGAGAGCTTGGGTCTTCCCACCTTAGCCATTATGATCACTGCACATTTTAAAATAATTTTCTACATGTGTTAATTATAAAGGCAATTTTGGACTCTGGTGAGAGGAGTGGGGGGACCAACCTCTACTTTGACAGCTGGGCTCCCCAATTTTTCTCTTATTTGTTACTGAGCATCCCTCATGCTTCCTAAGCATGGGAGGAAGCCCTGAAGACATTGTGGAGTACTTTTCTGTCTTTTGTCTTTTGTCTCTGAATTATTTGCTGCCATATTTTCGTAACCACATCACTGCTCCTGTGCTAGGACTGGGAAGGTTTGTTTGCAAATAAGGTAGAGGCCAGTCATGAGCATGTCTTGTGATAGCTGTGTAATTAACTCCTGAGGGCATAAGACTTAGTGGTCAATCTATAGATAGTCTATGGATCTGATAGCTGCTAATCTCATTAATCCTTGAATTTAGCTTGATTTATACCTCATTTTTTTCACCTAGTTTATAGTGATATATTACTCAGCTTCAAGAAAGAACAATAAAAAAGTGTTAATGGAGCTTTTTCACTCAGGCCTCAAACTGTCTGCAGAGAATGGAGGGTTTGGCACTCATTTCTATTGCAATTAGACAAATGAAAATAGTCATTGGTTAGTGATAAAATATTTCCATTTTCAATCTCTCCTTAGGCTGACTCTGTGTCATATCTTCCTTTTCTGAATAGCTTTGCTTGATACATTTTATGAATGCAAACACATATGTAGTAACAGGTTTCTAGAGATTTTAATATACGTGAACATTTGGCTCTCCTCCAAAAACACATACAGGGTTCATTAATGCCTTAATACCAGGTCTAATTCATTCCTGGCAGGAGAAGTTTGGTGGTGCACAGAAATTAAGGGGGAAGGTTGTCCTTAGCTTTTTGGAACTGTGGTTGTATTGCTGTAGGGGTGTGTATAATTAAGCTGGTGCAACCTCTAAATTAATTTGACGGAGCTACGGCATTAAAATATGTTTTAAAATGTAATGACTGTTTTAAATATGCAAGAAATTAAATTGCAGTAATCTAGCTATTGCCCACACAAAATAGCAGGGCTAATCTAGATTGGTATTTAAAGTACAAAACTCTATAGCTCCACCTTATTTCTGTTGCTGTGCTCAATATGGTACTGGAAAACTTCACTGTCACTTACGTGTACAAATTAATACTTCCACAACATGATGGGCAATATGTTATAAGATCGATAAAACCTACACAGACAACTTTCTTGTCAAATGGCAGCTACTGTAAGTAGCTTACTGAGGACAAGAGACCAGAAAATTTGTGGTGGGTTGACCCAGGCTGGGTGCCAGGTGCCCACCAAAGCTGCTCTGCCACTGCCCTTCTCAGCTGGGTAACAGAGAGAAAATGTAGTGAAAGGCTTGTGGGTCAAAATCAGGGCAGGGAGAGATCACTCAGCAATTACTGTCATGGGCAAAATGCACTCAGCTAGAGGAAATTAGCTTAATATATTACCAATCAAAGCAGAGTAGGATAATGGAAAATAAAAACTAAATCTTAAAACACCTTTCCCCAGCCTCTCCCTTCTTCCCCATCCTCCTCACTCCTGATTTTCTCTATCTCCTCCCCAGCCAGTGGCACAGGGGGATGAGGGATTTGGGGTTTGGTCGGTTCATCACACATTTTCATTGCTGTCCCTTCCCTCTCAAGGAAGGACTGCTCACACTCTTCCCCTGCTACAGCACAGTCCCCCTTAAACTTATCCAACATGAGTCCTTCCCACAGGCTGCAGGGGAATCTCAGCTCCAGAGCTCAGAGAACCTCCTCCCCCTCCTTTTCCACTGACCTTGGTGTCTGCTGGGTTGTTTCTCTCACATATTCTCATTCCTTTCTTCTGATTACTTTTGCACAGTGTCTTTTCCCTCTTCTTACGTCTGTTATCCCAGAGATGCTACCACCAATGTGGATAGGCTTGGCCTTGGCCAGCAGTGGATCCACCTTGGAGCTGGCTGGCATAGGCTCCACCAGAACCTGGGGGAAACTTCAGCAGCTTCTCCCTGTAGCTACCAAAATTTTGTCACACGAACCAAGTAAAATTTAATTTCATTAATTATAATCAACTGCTTCAACACAGAAAGCAATTTTTTTTTTTGCTACTTTCTACCTCATTTTCCCTCCTCATCCCAGAAATAACCAGGTGGATGTGATGTGATCAACCCCAAAAAATGTACTATCAATGGCTAAATTGAATTTGTGTGGAGATACATTAATCAGAACCTGGCTCTCAGACAGATGAGCAGGTGAGGTTAGGCTGAAAATTGATAAAATAAGAACAGAGAGAATCAAGAAGAAAAATACTGCTATTAAAAAGAAAAATTAGATAAATAACCAAAGTAAATTTGGTTTTAAAAACTAATGTAAGATATTGGGTTAGTAGTTAACATGGAAGAAATAGAGGAAATTCAAGAAAAAAGAATTTCCGAATGATGAACATTTGATGTGAGTTCAGCAGGTCTCAGATAAACAGTGATTGGACAAGTCTGAACACAGAGCCACGTTCCATCACACAGGAGCCACTGTTGGACCTCTGTCATCAGGCAACATCTGTGCCTGGATAAATGAACGCTGTCATGATAAATGAATAACTGTTCTGCTTTGCAGACAGCCCTGTCCCTATCATCAACACGTGGAGATTAGGCCCCCTGAACTTTGGACAAGGAGCCGAGGAGTTTGTGTTAGTCCTAGAGAGAGAGTTTTGTTGTATTTGTTTGCTGTTCTCATTTCTCTCTCCTGAATATAGTGCAGGTTATCAACGACAGCTCCTGCAAACACACATAGGAACAATTTAGGGGGCATTCACAAAGACTAAATCTACTCTCAGAAGGTTTTTCTCCCCCTGCTTTCTGTAGAATCAAAAGGAAGCATTTCCTCTGGAGCAGCTCTGAGCACCTACAATGAAGTCCCTTTGAGACACAGATGAGGATTTTTCTACTCTCCACTGACTACTTAAAGATCCTAAGACAGATAAACTCCTGAGGCTAAAGACGGCCTTTGCAATTATCCTGCTGTGCAGCCTGGTTTAAGAAGCAGGAGGAGTGAATCAGTCTAACAGATTTTGAGTCAGTTCTAGGATTTTCAAGCCTCACAGAATGTCACAACTCCTCCACTGACTTTAAACACTCCAGGGCACTGCACATGGACAGCAACTGGAAATCTGTTAGGATTGCTACACTACCAATAAATAACATACTGCAGGGCTGACATATATTCAGAACACAAGTAACAGTGGTAGGACATAATTCAGAGCAGAACATCATCTAATTAAAATGCTTGTGAACGTTGCTAAAGAAACAATGGTACAGACAAATGCTCATTTTATTGTTTATTTCTTTACACTAATCTCTTTATCTAATCTGCCCGTATATGGGTGCTAAGTGGACATGCCTTCCTAGCAGAGCAAACCCATGGAAAACACAGCTCTCCATTTTTAATGTGAAAGTATTTCTCATGAAATTTTGTGACACTTTAATTGTGGATCACATATTGCATTGGGTCTGTTCGGCAAGGCTCTGTGTAGCAGAGACGGGACAGGGATGGCTAAAAGGAGTAGCGGCAGGAAGCTTCCCCCTTATCCAACAGAGCCAAAGTCAGCTGACTCCAAGACAAACCCACCACTGGCCAGGGCTGAGCCAATCAGAAATTGCAGCAATGTGCCTGTGATAACATATTTTGAATGGAAAAAAAAAAAGTTATTGTGCAGAAGCAATTGCAGCCAGGGAAGGGAGGACTGAGAATATGTGAAAGAAACAGTCTGCAGACACCAAGATCAGTGGAAGAAGGAGTGGAAGGAGGTGCTCCAGCTGCCAGAGCAGATTCCCCTGAAGCCCGTGGTGCACACCATGGCAAAACAGATTGTCCCCCAGAAGCCCATGAAAATCCACAAGGAAGCAGAGACCTGCCTGCAGCCCATGAAGGAGACCCATGCCAGAGCTTGTGAATCTGTGGCAAGCCCACGCTGGAGCAGGTTCCTGGGGGGGACTTGCAGACCTGTGGAGAGAGGAGCCCACACTGCAGCAGGTTTGTTGTCAGGAATTGTGACCCCCATGGGGGACCCATGCTGGAGCAGGCTGTTCCTGAGGAACTGCACCACATGGGAAGGGACCCACTCTGGAGCAGTTCATGGAGACCTGCAGCCCATGGGAAGGACTCACACTGGAGAAATCTGTGGAGGACGGTCTCCTGTGACAGGGACCCCATGCTAGAGCAGGGGAAGGACTCTTCTCCCTGAGCAGCAGCAGAAGCAATCTCTGTTGAACTGCCCATAATCCCCATTCCCAATCTCCATGCAGCACTGGTTGGGGAGGAGGTACAGCCCAAAAAGGAGTGGTGTGAGGGAAGGTGTTTGCAAGATTTGTTTTACTTCTCATTTTCTTACTCTGAGTTTGATTGGTAGTAAATTCAATTAATTTCTCTAAGTCAATTCCATTTTGTCCATGACAGTCACTGCTGAGTGATCTCTCCCTGCCCTTATATTGACCCACGAGCTTTTCTGTATATTTGCTCTCCCCTGTCCAGCTGAGGAGGGCAGTGACAGAGCAGCTTTGGTGGGCACCTGGCATCCAGCCTAGGTCAACACAAAGCATATATCTAAATAATCATAGATCTGAAAAACAGGAGAAGAGCTTGTAGTAAGTCACTGAGTCATATGAGAGAAATTTAAGATTATTCTCACTATGCACCCAGTCTCTGAGCTAAGGAGAGGGAATGTCTCGGTGTTCCTACTCTCACTGATTTAACACAATCTTCCTGGTGTTTCCTTAGCAGTTAATTGACTGTGTTTACGGTAGCACTGGGGGATGAGGCAATGGTGTCTTTCCTGTGTTGCCACATCACCTCAGACATAGCAGATTGTGACGGTACAAAAGCAGTGACATCAACCTAGATTCCATCTTCTGTGCTTATGCAAAATGCTTATAGCTCTATAGTGATAAGGAAATGAGATCAGTAGATGACACTGAGGAACTAATCACTTAGACTTTCTTCATTAACTTTATTAATGAACTGTACATTCTTGGCTATCTGAACAGTTACAGTTACCCGGTGAAAGGGTGTAGTATTATGAGGAAAATCTCATTCACAGGATAACTTGAGAGAATTTCAGAAAAAGCTTTGTGAAAAGGGGAAGAACAGTAGGGGAAAAGTGAGAGGATACTATAATGAAAAGCCAGCAGAAATATGTCTTGTTCCAATGAAAATGGGAAAAAACAAAGAGAGAATGGGTCACTGTGGGCTACTTAAACAAGTAAAACTAAAATATGAGCTGCACTAGACACAGAAAAGTGGAGGGTCACCAAAACAGGGTTTTATATTCCATGTTTAGTTTACAGGAGAGAAACAGGGACATGAGGATTCAGTGAAACAGCTGCCATGAGGTAAAAAATAATAAGAAAAGATAGTGTTATAAGTCTTGAAGGTACAATAGCACAAAATTACTTGATCAAAAAATATTAATTTTAATTAATTTGTAATAAGGAGATAGATATTGAGACCAGTTATTTTTCTCCCTAAGACTAATTGGACTTTTGCCATGAAGTTTATTGGGAAGGAGATTAAACTTTAAATAATGTCTTGCTTAAGAAATCATTGATGTAATTATGAACTGCTGGAAAAAAGTAACTAAGAAATACATAATGAAATATCATCACTTGAATAAATATATCTGAGATGTCCCTTCAGATATTTAAAGAACTAATAGAACAGCTAGTTGCTAAAAAACCCCACAGAGAATTGAAGAAGTATCAGGAGACTAATAAAGTGTCAGCATGCCAGAAGTCTTTAAAAACTGAATTAAGAGTAACTGTGGAAACTATTGTCTTATGGGCATGGCTCCAAATTGAAACAGATACTATAAATAGTGAAGCTGAAGGGGGAAATGTATTTATATGGATGTGAGTAGTATAACGAGACCCTGGTATGGCACAAGTGTACTGCAGTAAACCAAGCCAGGCCAATTAGAATGTTTATCCCTCCCTATCTTTTATGATGAAGGCAGAAGATTAGCAGAGGACAGAATAGCATCAAGATTTTACAAAGGTATTTGATGCTGTGCCACATAATATCTTAAGGGAATTACTGAAACAAGTCAGCTGGAGCTAAAATTCACTTAAAGGTATCAAAGCTGGCCACTGAACTGTAGACAGAAACTAAATCTGAATAGAAGTCAGCATTGTCAAGGATAAGCAGACAGTAGTATCCTTTAAAGGTCAAGATATGGTCCAATATCTAGAGGATATGGCATTAATTAAATGTGAAAGTGGTTACAAAAAGTTGGAAGACTGATTAACGGCACAGAGGAGAAGAGTTCACATTGTTCTCTAAGGGTACTCTGAATCTCAGAAAGGGAGGCTAAACTTAAAATGGAACTAATAAGTGATAATGCTAAGCATTGACAGTACTTTGTGCCCATTAGGAAACAAATAAATTTTATGAACTACAAATAGGGTTTTTTTTTGCATACAGAAGAATTTGTCTTTCTTAGATGCTTATTCAGACTGTATAAAACTAATCAGAAAACTGAAATTCAGAAAGCAGCACCATCAATAACATTAATGAAATGATAATTTGCTTGATATCTTTCTTGGTCTGAGAGGAATATTCCCTTTTAATTGTTTATGTTGCTTAGATTAGGCTGAGATTTGCCTACCTGACTGGTACCATCAGAGGGCTCCATACTTTGAAGTTTCCCTTATGAATGAGGATGGTGTGGCAGTGGTGGGTGGTAAGGAATAGCAGAGCATTTCTATGATTGTCCTGGGTCAGACCAAGAACTTACCCAGGACAGTACAGTTCCTTTAGCAGTAGCTGAAAATGGATATTTACAGAAGATGAAGGGCATGAGAAATACATGTAACTCTTCCCTGGACTCTATTGGTTTTCTGCTTAGGGCTCAGTCACTCTCACTTCAGTCACTTTTGGTTTTAGTAACTCTAAATTATTCCTTTTGCACAAACTTTTCCAGTCTTCCCTTAAATGAACAAAAATTTCTAGCACTGGCACTGTCCTTTAGTCTTACAACTGTAATATCCGTTGTAGGAAGTACCACCTCCTTTCTTTTGCTCTGAAGCTATTGCTATTAACTGCAACTCTGGCTACCCTGTTTGTTTGTACTTTAGTGAATTTCTTTCTTATATGCCCTTGATTGTCTTTTTCATAGACTGATGGTCTTTTTATCCAAGTTGTAGACTACTTTTGCCTTCACTGAAGCTATTTTTCCAGATTCATGAGTAGGTTCCCTGGCACCAGAAGTCACAAGATTGCCTCAGAATTGTATCTTTGATGTTTTAAAGTATGTTTTAGGGCCTTGCAAGAGAAGCCTCAATGCATAAACTGAATACAATTGCTGCAACGAAGCCTCTGAACAGGGAAGGAGAGACATTTTGAGATGCATGAGCTACTGCATGCAACTCACTGGTGAGTTCCCAGTTGTGGGGCTTCCCAGCATCTCAGTCAACACTGAAGAAGAAAACATCAGGCAGAGACATTTCCAGAAGATCTGGAGCCTCACTGCTGGACTTGGTGTCAGGATGCCTAGTCATGGGTGTTACCTTTTGAGAAAGAGGGAGAGGGACTTGCTCTAGAACTAAGGATAAACACTGCTGCTCTGCCTTGGATTTTCCTAGAGTATAAAAGGGAGACCTCTGTTATCATCATCATTGTTTGAGCACTTGAGGAGGCTCTCGATTTGTTATCTGAGAAAAAATAAAGAGGTTCCCGGTTATCTAACTACTATTAGTAGTTAATAGTACTATCTAAGTACTATTTACTGTATCTAAATGCTCTAAGTTTTCATACATCAAAGTCTGTCACAGCAAAGGATGCAGTGTCACACTGCACATTAACTCTATGGAGTCATGGCTTTCACTTAGGGTCTTAAGTTTTGGGGTGGGATTTTGTCTTTCTGTCACATCTGTGGATTTTACTTTAGTTCTATGGTATTTCAATAATATTTTGCACACAATCTTTTTTGAGTGTGTGCCTTTGCATGCTTGAAACAGTTGACATGTCCATTAAAGACAGAGAATGACTGCAAAATTGCAAAGAATTTATTTCCATGAAACGTCAGGGATTTGTTGCTAAGTTTAGTCAGTGTACCTTTTAGGACTGACCCTCAGTGCTGGTTTTCATCCTTCTTTTTATCTGTCCTTTAATATTTTGCTTTTCTCCTCAAAAGTGACATATTAGTAGGAGGAAAAAAATGCCAAAATACTGTCTTTAATTCCTCCCTGTTTGTTGTTTTTTGTTTTTTTTTTTTCCTGAAGACCAGTCTGTAGCCTTTCTGCGTTCTGCTTGCACAGTCCACTGAGCAATAACACAAGTCGTTTTTTATTCCCAAGTGGGAAGGCAGAGCTGGAACTCTGAGTCTTGCTGAGGTATGAGAAAGGGGGTTTCTTTTATAACTTCCAGATGAAAACCTGCTACAATGAAATACAAGAGTTTTCAAATAGTGAGAATGAGGTTTCCCAGCTCTGTGCTGTGCTCTGCTGCTAATGCACAGCAGTTTTCCCAAAACAGAGCGCAACACTGGTTGGGGCTGAACTTTGTAATCTTGGGGTGGGGGTGTTTGTAGGAAGGAATACACAGGAATCCCTTTTCCCCTTGCTTTATGGCATGAATGAAGTTGTGCCTTTTAGGAAAGAAGCCACACACCTCTCCAGCTGGTTGGCAGCTTCTCTGCCTTTCTGCTGTAGAGTGTTAGCCCTGTAACAAGATCTTGCTGACCTACCTGGGGGACTGTGAATGCCAGACTGAGGCAAGAGAGCTGAGATTGTTGAACCTCGCCAGGCAAGAGCTGTGTGTCACAGCTCACGTTTCCTGGTGTGTGCATCATACTAGGAAATGCTGCTTCTTTCTCCTTGTGTGAGCTTACTATAATAACAGACACATTGTTGGTGAACTACAGAAGCTGGTAGGATTCTATTTATCTAAATGTTGAAAGTCTAAGAGGTTGCTGTTGTAAATTCCTTGCAAGCTTTTGCAGTTCTAAACACATGATCCTCTGCTGTCTTTAACGTTGTGCTGCCATTGGCAGACTTTCCATTACATAATATTGACCCATATTTGTGATATGTGACATTTTTTGCTAAATGCTGTCAGGGATAATCTGTCACAGAATAAATTTTCTGATTATGTGCTGAGACTGTCATTCTTTAGCACAAACATAATTTATGCCTCAGACAATGATATTCCTTGTTAAGACAAGCAGAGTATAGTTCTCTCAGGTGAGGAAAATGTCATGAGAGCATTGTGTCCTCTTTAGGATTAAATTCATTATCAGGTGGTTGCATGGAATCACATCTGGGAGTAATTTGAGCTTTAAAAAAATGTTGATCCCTTGCCCAGGTGATGGGAATAGTGATAGGCTGAAGGAAGCACCCAGTCTGAAGTGTGACTCTGCAAAATACTGTCTCAGGCAGGTCTAGCTTTGGAAAAGTGGAGCTAAGGAAAATGTTTCTCTGCTTTACACTTACACGTAAGTCTGCTGGTATTTGGAGAGTTAATCAGTCTTTTCTTTAAAAAAAATTGTAACGATGTGGGGAAAGAAATAGCTATAGCTCAAACAGGAGTTATTGCTACAAGGTAGCTGAAAAATGAAAGGCCTTTGAGGAATGGGAACACCCCCAAAGCTGTCCAGTTTCAAAGAGCTATTCAAAATCCATCCATTCTTAAAAACCTGATTTCAGTTGCATAGAATAAGAAGTAGAGAAGAGAAAGGTGTATAAAATAGAGGCAGAGAAAATAATTTGGGAATTCTCCCAGTATTCAAGAATGGCGTCTGTTTCAAATAGACTTTATATAATGTCGTAGCAAAGAAGTAACAAGATTATGTGAGCTGCTGAACTGTCTGCCACATTGTGGAAGGGCATGAATGTGGAACATAAGGCTGAGAGACTAAATACACCATCTTCAGAGAAAGAAATTTTCCAGCCTTACGTAGGAGATGCCTGTCTGCTAAGAACAGTTGCAATATCAAGGAGAAAGGTTTTGCTTCCGTGCAGGGAATTAATGCTTGTCAGAGACAAAATTAAAACCTGATGAATGCAGTCTCACCCACTTTAATTTCTTCCCTTTCTGATTCTATATTTGTCCTCATTCTGTCTGTGCATTCATTCATATATTCCTCTCTCTTCCCACCTACCCATTGACTCATACTCTCCCTTCCTGTTATTACTTCCTTTTCATTTTCTCTTCCTTTAGGTTCCCTTCCCACTCATTCAATTTCTCCTCTGCCTGACCCCTCTGCACACATTTTCCATCATGATGAAAAACGTAAGAGAAATTAAGTGCAGGAAAAAAAAAAAATGGAGTGGGGGGGAATGGTGTAGCACAGTCCCAGAAGAGTGCTGAGCATTACTCTTTCTCCCCATGATGAACTACAGATTTTTGAAGGTGTCAGAGGAATCTAGGCTCCTAAAACCTATTCCTTGCTTCCAGGCAGCAGCACTTGGCAGTGGCTTCATGAAATGCACCACCAGAGTTCATTTTCTGAGACTTGTGTCTCTGGAAACCATTATAAAGAATGAAGGATCCCAAAGTCCAGTGTTAGTGGAATGACAGACATCTAGCTGTGCGTGGGGTTTGCTACTGTGCCACATCAGTGTGGACTTGGAGGACACTGGGTGGTCTTGGGACTGCAGAAAGCGAAATGGGAGCTTTAGGGACTCTCTGGAGTTGTTGTCCTGCAATGTTGACCGAGAAACATCACAGCCTTAGTCTTGGTGGGAGCCTATGTGCAATGAACTGCTGTTCATTTGAGAAATCAAAGCAACCAGTGTTGATGTCTCATGATCAATGGCTAAATGGTGTCAATTTTGGTTTGGTGGAAAAACAAACTGGTGCCAGGAATGCTTGTTGTAATGTGTGGTAGGAAATGGGTTCAAACCACTTTGTCTGGAAACTGGTGATCCCATTCCAGCACACTGAGCTTGATCCCAAAGACAGTCTTTGACCTGGAGAAAGCAGTGCACTCCTGCAGCCCCTGAGGCCTAGAGACTGCTCCTTTGATCAGACTGCAGGCCTTGGTGAAGAGGTAGCTGAGCTGTCACACCTGATGATGACACAGTGCTACAGAAGTTTAATTTATTATTCTATTGCTCTTTAAATTTTCCCTTTTCTGGCCCCGTTCTTGTTCCTGAGGCTGGGAAGTGATAAAGTACTTTTCAAAAAAACTTGATAGGAATGGCACCACTACCATGTGGATCATTCCTCCTTCCCACAAAAAGGGCAGGTGGGAATTGTGAAGGGCAGACAGCCAGAAATGGCTCATTCCCATAACCTCTCTTGCAATCAATAACCTTCTGACAGCTTTTCTAGGTTATCAATCTAAAACAGGCTAATATTTCTTTCTGCAAATTCTTGCATTATCGAAGGATCAGAGTGGACGGCAGAGCCCTTGCAGCTGGGTGTGATGCACAGAGCGGTCATGGTGGCCTGTGCGCTTAGGGGAGGGGAAGTCGCTAACGGTGGCTTGGGGGTGGTTTTGCCTTGGGCGACTCTGTCGGGTTATGGAGTAACCTCGAAACAAACCACGCCGCGGCGGTGGGCAGCTGTGCTCGAGGTAGGCCGGCTGGAACCCGGACCGGCCGTTCGCAGGGCCCGACCCAGAGGGGTTGGACTCCCCGGGAGCTCCCCGCGGAGGCGCGGCCTCGGTTACATAAGGAGCAGAGGGGGAAGGGACGGTTCCGAGGCGGCGGCCGCGGCCCCTTTAAACACAGATCCCGGGCGCGCCGGGCGCCCGCCTCGCTGCTGCCCCCTCCCCGGCTCGCTGCGGTGACAAATCCGCTCCTCGCCCGCCTCCTCCGCCGAGCGCTCGCAGCCGAGCCGGGCGGCGCCGGGAAGCGCTGCCGCGCGGCTCTGCACCGGAGCCGGCCAGCCCCAGCCCCAGCCCCCGGCCAAGCCACAGCAGGCAGCGGCGAGGGGCGCGATGGAGGCTCCGCGCCTGGCGCACACCATGAGCAGCCCCACGAGCCCTTGTGAGGAGGTGATCAAGAACCTCAGCCTGGAGGCGATTCAGCTCTGCGATAGGGACGGTAAGCCCGGGTTCGGCGCGGCTAATCCCTCAGACGTAAGATGCTGCTGCCCTCATGGATGCTAATGCAAATTAATCCGCGCGTCGTATGGTCCTTTGTTATCCCCCACGAATTTGTAGGTGCAAGTGTTCCCCACCCCTCCCGCCGCTGCCGCCACCCTCCTGCCATTGAGAACAAAAGAAGAAGAGAAGGTTGCACCTTGCTGGAGGGAAGGGAGGGAAAACCGCCGCTCCCTAAGCCGTGCCTGGCGTTGCGGTGCGATTACCCCGGGCAAGCCTGATGCATAACCCTGCCCCTGCCAGGAATGGACGCTGAGGCTTGTTCTGGGAGAGGCAGCAACGAGAGCCAGAGCCCGAGCTGCGGAGAGTCCAGAGCTAGGGATGGGGTAGTGGCCTTGGTGAGGTTTTGTCGCCCGCGGTCTCCAAAGTCCTTTGTATTACGGGGCAATTCCCGTGCTTCAGACAGACGGGCTGGCGGTGCCGGCTGGCGTGGGCAAGCGGCCAGACTTGTTGCCGGTCCCTCGTGAGAGCCATGAGGCGGCGAGCGGCCCGAGCTTGGGGCTCGCAAGATGGGGCGCGGGGGGACGCGGAGAGGGAGGCGGTTCAGCACCGCGGACAGCACCGCGCCGACCGGCTCGGGTGAGCCGAGCCCCGCGCCGAGCCGCGCTCCCGCCGCGCCGCGCCTGCCGCCCGCACCGCCGCCACACCGCAGTGCCCTGGGGACAGCGGCTGGCCGCCCGGCCCGCGCCTGCTCCCCGGCAGCAACGTGAAGTTTGCTTTCACGGTACCAGGTGCGAGTGTTAAAGGTTGTCTGTGTTGAAGCAAGCAGATAAATGTCAGGTGGTGACGAGGGACAGCCAAAACAAGTGTACGTGCTAGAAGCGACGCTGAAGGCTGACTAGGGGAGAAGAGAGACATGTCGTTTGTACACAACTGTGACTGACAAAACTACGGACTCACTGGCTGTCAAACAATGTACTAATATTTTTTCGTAGAGTGGCATATTATTTGTTCTCCTGTATCAGATAATTTATATCTTGTCATTTCACATCGAATTATTAAAAATAACTTCTCATTTTTGCATGCAAAATATGCTTTGGGTATGGAATTCATGTTACCTAGTAAATGTACCAAGGAATGGGGATACTGTATAAGTGATTGGTACAGCTGAATTAATGAAACTATTTCCTTGTGGTGAGCGTATTTTTGGAGCATAACTGTTAAATTTGATGTCTGTAGAGGGAGTCGAGCCAGTTTTCTGTGTTATTTTTTACAAATTGTGATTAAATACTTCACTTTTTTTGACCAAGGCAGACTCTAACATTTAAAAAGCTGAATTTTTGTAAGCTCTTTATTTTTCTTGTAATATTAAAAAAAATTACAAGGCATTGAAAAGTTTCAGTTACTGTTTTTTATCAGTATCAGTTTTTTTATCGGTATTATTTTTATAGATACATTAGAAATTATTTGATTTTTTTCTTTCAATGTTGGAATTAAAATATATGCACTTCCATCCATTCATGCTTTACTCACAGCCACAGGAAATTGAACTATATTTATATATATATATATTATATATATATATTTTTGTTTAAACACTTTTTCACATATATTCCTTTTAAATAATAGTAGATAAAATTAAAAATACATTAATTATGCAATCCTTCATATCCGTGTACCCTAAGTAACTGTAGTGAAGTAGTGCGTGTTAATCATGACAAATTCTATTTGTATCAATATACAATAGTGAAGGACTGCTTGATTCCTGTGGATTAATGTCATACAGACAAGCAAATGGAAAAATGTAGTATTTTTCATTTCAGTTCCTTTTTTGGTTAGACTTCACTAGAAAACAGCAACTTTCCTGTAGATGTGGCTTTACAAACTAACCTTCATCAAGCAAGCTGCCATCATCCAGGGCCATTGCTTCCTCAATACGTGGCTGAATTTCCAAAGAAGGTGCCTATATTGGGGATGGCAGAGAGACAGCTCAGAGCCTCAGCTGGCACAGGGCTGCTCTTGAGCATGTTCTGGTATTTCCTACAGGTGGCAGTTATGCATCAAAAAGCTTGTTTTAATGAAAACACAAAACAAGGAAGCAAAGGTTAAGGCATTCATCTTTGAGATAAATGTACACACCATACATTTAGCTCCCTGAGTGTGTACATGGGTACATTTGTATTATAAATACTAGCAATTTATTTTAGGATATCTTTGTTGAAAAGGGTGATATTCTTAAGATGATTTGCGTTACTGGAGTTCAACAAAGTCTTGTGATAAATAGCAATGTATTACACATAGTAAATTATAAATACACTAGATTTTCATATTCTAAAAATGTCCTTGGTCTTTAAGCTTTAGTAACTGTAAAGAAAGCCAGTGAAATCATAACATTATGATATGACAAATCCTGCAGTACACTTAGCTGGAATTGCAAGCTCTGCTGCAGTAAAAAGTAATGGAAAATTTATGTAGATAGCAAAATATTTTTCCTGTTTTCTAAGATGAGAGGATTAATATTGAGATGTTGTGTATTCAGCAAACTGGGTTATACCTTCTGTGAAGGCATATACAGGAGCCACAAATCTAGAAACTGGAGTAAGCAATTAGTAATAGCATGACAATTCATCTATTTTTGGATTTTTTTCTGGGTTTCTTTCAGTATTGTTTTTGCAGGAATTGTCATCTCTCTTAATCAAAGCAATTAAAAAACTTACAAATGTTAAATAAGAGATAATAAATATCTGCACTTTGGAATTTTTTTAGATAAAAACTTCTGATAAGAATTGGTTCAAAGTGAATGCAACATTATGCCAGTTATGAGCTGTTATTTTCAAGGGCAGCTTGCATTATTTGCTCTTATTCTTTTACATGGGTCTAATAGCACAGTCTAATGTGTAGTTCCTCAGAATTCTTTTGAACTCACTCTGTGTATTGGAAAAAGTGTAGCATTTTTTATTTTTCTTTGCCATATTTGAACATTGTAGTTATACTTCTATAAGGCCAGGAGTGGTTTTTTAATCAGTGCTGAACATTCTGGTGACCTTTTTATAAAATTTGTATTAACCTTACCTGGGGATTAAAGCTTTGAGTAGATGAATGGATATCTTTTGTGTCATGGCCACACCAATGCTATGGAAATATAGCTGATGTCAGAGAACCCTTAGGCCTGGAAAAAAGCCAGGCTTTTCACAGGCTTGGTAGAACAGTCTTGGATGTCAGCAACTGAATTTCCTGAAGCTCCTCTGTGGCTGTGGGTCCCACCAGGCAGAGAGCAGAGACACTGTCATCCACTCCCCCTGCCCTTGGTAGCATAGGCTGAGGGAAAGCAGTAGACACCCATCAAAACAACACCTGTCCAAATGCAGAAAGGAGAAGATCAGAGAAACAAGCCTTCAAAGAGGATGCTGGAACTTGGGGCACACAGATGAGGGAGCCAGGCAAGAAAACTGGCCCCAGAGGTACTAACAGACTAGAGGCAGTGACTGGTCAAAGGCAGAAGAACAGCAAAGACTTGCAAGATGGGGATTAGGTTAATTGGGAATTGGACAAAATAGCCCTGAATGAGAATGGGAAAAGAAGATAAAGGAGCAAGGAAGGCAGTCTAAATTCAGTCAGCATGCCCAGGGAATTAAATCTGTGGGGAAAAATAGTGAGGCCATGTTCACCCAGATTTAGATTAATTTGAAGAATGAGGAAGTACAAGAGGAGTTATGGGGCAGTTTGAACCACAGAGCTCAGGAGTAAAGGAGTGGAACTAGGACTTGCTGAGAAGAGACTGTGACTGAAAGGACAGCCTTAGGAATGAAGAACAGGACTTTTGAATTGTGATGGGGAAGAAGAAGGAAGGGAGACAGAAAAAAGTTAAAGGAACAGGGCAGAAGAGGCTGTGCTTTGGTGTGACTGCCACAGAAGGGTCAGTGTGTATCTGTGCATGACATCTTCTAAAGCCACACACAATCCCAGGATGTCAAATTCTCCTTCTTCATCTGCCAGTAGAGAATTGTACCGTGGAGTACTCAGAGTACTCAGAGTACTCAATGGCTGCTGCTGACTTCTGTGAAGGTAAGACTTTAAAAAAAGGCTTTGAAGAGAACATCAACCGTATAAAGTAACTTTCCTGTGCCTCAGTTTTCCATGTGTAAAATGGAAGCGTATTGCTGCCTCCCCTCACAGCAATGTTTTCAAAATAAAGTAATGAATGTTTGTTAATCAGACAGATGCTGTAGTAGCCTGGAAAACCCATGAGGTGCATGGAAAAACCCATGATGAAATTCGTAATTTTGTCTTCAGAGAAGAATATGAATAATGTGTGGCAAAAAAGTCCTGGGACTACGTGCTGAACAAAAGCAAATAGCTGTTACATGAAAAATAGTTCATTACGTACGCACTATTCATTATGTATGCTGAATGAATCAGAATTTATGTGGAAAAATTAGTACGTAATCATGCAGTTAAAGGCTATAGCATAATCTAAACAAAGTCTCCAATTTAAGGTTATTCAAGTATGCTTCATTCTGGTATTTTCTAACCGTTGATGGCTTGAACTATACACTCTCACTAACGTGCTTTTGAACTTTTTTTCTGCCTTCATATATATGAAGATGGTATTTAGGCATCAGGATCAGAGCTGGAACTGGTGTCTTGGCCAGTTTCAATCAATTTCATCACCTTCCAAATACTTGGCACTGTCACAAATGTTTAGTCTACCAGGCTTGTATAAAAACATTACATCATATAAGATGTCATTTCTGGTTTATGTAAACAGCTTGCATCTTTGGCTTTTCATGCTATTTGATCATGTCTCATGTTTTTCAGGAGTTTATTATCATGCTGGATTTATTGGAGGATTTGGAAATATTTTTCTGGAGTTCATTAATTAGGGGTTTCATTGCCATATTGTGTACACATTCACCTTTCAAACAGAAAGGATAAATTGGCATCATCCAGTCTCTGGATGCAATCTTCAAATCCCCTTTTTGGCATTGTGGAGCAGTATCACTGCTATTTGAGAAATGTCATCATATAGGTCTGAGAGATGGGAAAAAATTGAATATCTAGGTAGACTCCCACATAAGGGACATCTGAAAGATCCAAATTTTACAGTAATTCTTAGTGTCCTGAATCTTTGTTGTTGAATAGCTATGTGGGTTTTTTTTAAAAAAAAACAATGACACTTCTAAGCACAGTTCACATTTTCTGTAGCCAGCATAACAGAGAAGTGCTTGTATTTGTGATATTTTGATAGGACGCAAAATTCAGAGTTATGCATATTGATGGTTTGTTGCTCTCCCTGGCTGCAAATATGGAGATTTAAATTCACTCTCTTCAAAATGCAAACTATATCACTTTTCTAGGGTTTGAGTGGTGGAATGTTCAACCAAGAAATATATTTCTTCCATAAATTTATATCTAACTTGGCTGAACTTGAACACAGTGATTTATTTTTTTTTGTGATAAACAATAATGCTTCTTCAGATAGGAGTTAAAATCTAGTGCATCACTTCAAAAATTCTCTTGCTGCAAAGAAATATATTAATTACTGTTTTAGCTTTACATTCTTGCCAGAGACTAAGATTTCACATATTAGAACATTTCACATTGTTAGAACAGAAAAATACTAAATGAAGCTGAGCAACAAGTCTTCATGAATGATCTTTAGAGTTGTTGAAGAGAAGAAAACTAACAATTTGCCTATGTCTTCCACTTCAGCAAGTATTTATTTCTGTCTTGTTTTATATCATAAGTAATGATGTCGCTAAGTAGCCAGGCTTTGCTGGAAACTGACTGTTCAACATCCTGGTGTCAAGAAATGTAGTCATCCAAATTCTTCATTTAAATTCATTAATTTTTAGGGTTATTTTCCTTCCTTCTTCCTTCTCATCTTCTTTTAGAGCTTTATGATGCCCAAATCTGTCTAATTGTTTATGAGCTGTTTTGTCTGGCAATGACCAAGATATATATTATTAGCTATTTATATTTTGCCCACCATTCTATTTTCTGCCCTTTTTCATTCAATTATTCTTTACTGTAACTCTACGAGATCCTTATAAAGCTACTGAAATGCTTGATGTGTAATTATGTGATTCACCTACAGAGTCACTGTTCTTTCCCAGTGCTGATATTGCTGGGTTGAAACTCAAACATATAATAGAGCTTTTGTAGTTAATTTCTGGTCAATTTTATACTTAAAGCATTTTAATCATCATTGTCTCCTGTGTATGTTCCTTCTTCTTTGTGTTTGTTTCAGATTAGAGTTCCCAGATGCATTATTTTATTTATTCTATAACAGAATCCATTGTAGCACTTCCTGCCTATGCTTCTAAGCCACCTTGTCCTTGCAGCTCCTTCTGTTTCATGTTGTTTGCAGTACAAAAACATGATCTCTCTTTAGATCATTCACAAAGAGAAAGCCTGGAACCAGCCACAGGCTTTGTTGTAGCCCAGTGGACACGTGAGCTCCTTAGTTGTTTTTCCATATGTCAGTCTCACCTCTGCCAGCCCTGGTTCAGTGCTGCAGATTAGTAGGAAAAATCATTTAGGGAAGAGAAATTCTAACCCCTCCAGCATCTAAGAAGCAGACCCCTAGAAGAAAAAGCCAAGTCCACCCCTCACTTAAAATTTAATTTGTCTTCTGCGCATTTCAAAGACTAAACTGTTTTTATTGAGCAAGAGTTACCATTACTATCTAATTTGTCTCTTTCATCTTAAACCAGATTTTTCTAGTTTAATCTTAAATTAGATTATTCTCAGCCTACCAATCTGGTGGCTCTACCACCTCTTTTAAGAAGTGTTCTGAGCTCATGTTTCCAAATTCATGATTTCCAAATTCATTCTGCCCATATGATCTAGGTCAGAGTACACCCAGAAGGCCAGTTCAGTCTTTCCAACAGCTTTCCGGTGAGGTTCCTGGTCCCAGAGCTATAGCTGCTAGAACAGGCAGAATATCCCTTCTGTCATGTAAGGTGTGTTGAGGAGAGACTATCATATTCTTGTTTCGATTTCTCTAGTATTCCATCATTGATTTTGAATGGGTGCCAGTCAGGCATTGTTGTGTTCTGTTGTCTCCAAAGCCTTGCTGAAGCCTGTCTTCCTGACCTTGGTTTTTTTCATTCTAGGACTTCTCTGGGTGATTAGTTTTTCATTTTTTTCCCCCAGAATCTAGAAAGATCTCCTTCTTTACCCATTCCTTGTAATTTCCTCCATCTTTTATTGTTCATGGCTTCTAAATAGCAGGTTTGAACACTCTGCATTTTCTGAATAACATAGTTTTCAGTCCCCTGTGTGCTGCTGAAGTAGTGGCAGTATCTTGCACCCTGGCTGAGGAGGTAATCTTTAAAAGTCCTCCCAGTCTGTGTTTTTCTTAGACTACTCAGGACAGTAAGTACATCTTCTGTTCCTCCAACATGCATGGCCTTTTATGCTTTTTGTGACCTGAAGGCTATACCTAATTCTGGCTGAACACAGCCCAGATATGGATAAGCTATATCTTCTGTTCTCTTTTGACAGAATTTTTAAGCGTTTTTCTTGCAGATCATTTTCTTCAAAAATTTGTAAACACATCTGGAGAAAAAGTACTAACAATGCTAGTACAGGATATGTGTGTAAAATATGTCACTGCTATAGAAAAGTATGAAGACAGTGTTTAGGCAGTTGAAATTAAAGAAATCTCTGCTCCAGGATCACTTTGTGTGATTTCCTCACTAGGATTTGCTCCACAATGGATCATTCTTTATTTGACCTTGAAATTTTTCCTTCAGCAAAGATTTGCTTAGAATTCATTGTAGTGTTTGTAACTGAATCAGTTTTCACAGTGGTATTCGTAGTTGAATCATTAGTCAGTTTTGTTTTTTTTTTCTCAGAGTGTTCTTGTTTTATTTCTGCTTGAATGAACAAGGTGTTTTGCCTGGATGTTTCCAAAAGCAATGATTATCTGTACAGTTTTCATAGCCTAACAAGAGTTTGTCTGAGTTTTGACATGTGTAGCTGCTGCCAAGAATGGGAAGCCTTAAAACTAGTTTGGTGTTGCTCTTTCATTCCTGCAGAGTAACAGGAAGTATTATATGAGTTGTAGTCTTATTTCCAAGTGTCGAATGGAGTCTGGAGTTTGTTTCTTCGATTTTGGAGAAAGTAATTCCCAGCTGGCAGCTCTAGGAGAAGCACAGTTGAAGGAATTGCTGTATTAATGGCAATTAATGTGCTTTGGATATCCAAGTACTCTTTTTGGGACAATTCTTCAGTTTGCAATGATCAGAAGCATCCCAAAAATTTCTTTCCTGAGCTGTTCCTTTGGCTTCAGTAAGACTTTGTGTAAACAACAATTTGCATTCATTATTTGGAATGAGTACGATCTTACTTACTGTGCTGTATTTTCCTAGGTTTTGGTGTGTGTGTTCTTTCCTATTTCATACAGATAGACATCATATTTGGAATTTTTCTCTATAAGTTGCAGTTTGGATTTAATCTGTCTTTTTTTAGAAGATAGATTTATATATTTCTTTATATATTTAATCTGCATTTATATATTTCTTTATATATTTAATCTGCATTTATAATCTGCATTTAACTTTTGGCCAGAAATAACGTTTTTGAAAGAGTATTCTGAGCATTTTATTACAATTCACTTCTATGTGTACTCATAGTTGAAAACATTTGACTTCAAAATGAGCAGGATAAAAAGATGTTAAAAGGCTCTTTCAGTCTTGGCCAGCTGTAAGTCCTAGTGTACAAGTATCTGTGGAGTGACTCATGCTGTGGTGTTGTTCTTTTTAATGCAACTTATGTAAAGGGAAATTATATGTGAGTTTATATAAAGGAAGGGATAAAATTAAAAACAGGGCATGCAGCAGACTGTATTTTTTAATGCTACTAAGGTCCATCTTGCATGTGATGACATAAGGTAAATACTATGCACTTCTATGATGAGCTCTATGCTGGTAACAATATAAATGTTGAGTAGTAAGCATGTGACTTTCAGAGCACTAAAGCTTCTGATGAACTTCTAGCCTTTACACTTTCAGTGTAATTCCAAGACATATCTCTAATAACAGGAACTGAAAATCCCCTCAGACTGCTCACTGATTCCAGTAGATAACAGGGAAGTTATGGCCCTCTTGTGTGGAACATACTGGAATTTTAGGCAGTTACCTGTGCTCTGATGACACCTTACTCTTCATGAAAGGATAGGTTTGGGTCGTAAGACTCTTTATTTATTGTGATTGTCATTGTGGCTTGCCATTTATTGTGATTGTCTCAGCTCTGCCCGTGTGTAGAGGTTGCTTTCTCTCCCCTGTAGATACAGGCACCTGAAACTCTGAGTACAATTCTTTGTTTCCTCTGTATGTGAACAGCTCTGTGCCATGCTTTGTGACCCTGACACAAAGAATACGTCACTTCTCTTTGTCACTGTTTAGGTGTCATGGAGTTCTTAAATCATACTTGATATCCAGGGATCTCAGTAGAGCACCCTTTAGAGCATGAGAGTTTAATGTCAGGTTTTGTGACACATCAGGTAGCCAGGTGGTCCAGCATGACTTGTGTGGTAGGAACGTATCTATTTGTACTTTGGACAAGTGCAGGGAAGACAGAACCATGATCTCCATGTAGAGGGGTTCTCTTTTTTTCTATTTTTGTATATTTTGTAATTCTTAGCTGTTTTCTGTGTTGCTTCCTTGAGCAGACCATCAGGGAGGCCCCTAGGCTGTCTGGTGGGGCTGTCAGCCCTAGTGCAAGTGTGCAGTGCTGGAGATGGAAGCCAGAGAGGGAAACTAAATCCAGTGTATCTCAGTATGCTTATTAGATTAGCTCATATATTAGGGAATGGGAACGGGAAAGCATTCCTTGAGATGCTTTTAAATGCTCTAAAACCAAAAGATGAAAAACTAATCTAAATATGAATTCTTTTTAAGTACCATATCCAAGGGCACTTGTTTGGCATTGTGATTTTGTAGAAGCTTATGCAGCTATTCCTCTATAGCTAATCAATTTTTGTCTTGTCATGATCATGATTGGTGCCATTGTTGCTGTCCAATGGCTGTTGATAGCCTGCATAATAATTATTACAGAAAAATTTGTAATGGGAACTATTGCAAGTATCAGTAAGCACACTGAGCTGTGCTTTTTTTAAAAAAGCAATTTGAGAGTTATTGAGGACCAAGGATTTGAATCTGATGTTTTTAGAATTTTTGTAGGTTTCTTTTAACTTAATTACATCAAAACTTCGCTTTGAGTTTTCTCCTCTTCGTTAGACAATTTTCATTAGATAACCTACAGGAGAGTTCTGTCACAAATGCCATCAGGCAGGAATCTGATGAGCTACAGCTGAGACTTTTAATAAATATGCATGGTCAGTATGCTATACCATATCTGAGTAAGGGTGAATTCCAATGTTGTGAAGACTGTTGAAAGATTTCTTTTGCCTACAATATTCATAACTGTGTCATCTTTATGTTCTAGTAACACTAAAAAGCTTGACCTCATTGTAGCCTTCCTCTTGATAAGGAGTGTTTAGCAGGATCCTCTCATTTCTGCATACTTGCCTGCCTTAAAGAAACTGGCAGCAACCTAAATTATCTGTGAGCTCTCTGCTCTTGCCAGAGGTTCAAAAGTTAGGAGCAGTCAACCAGTGGCAGACCTACATCTAAAGGCCTTGACAATATTTGGTTTTTTCCCTAGGAAAGCAGCTAAAAATGAAACAAAACAGAACAACTCCTGCCAAAAAAAAGGATTCTCAAAACCCCTATATCCTTTATTTGTCAGGGCCTGAGAGAAAGTCTGAAACAGGCATACAACTCTGAAACATACATGCAATTTAAATGTAAAATAAAACAGTGCAAGTTACAAAGTAGAATTTCTTGAACTATTGTGAATATGTAATACATTTCAAATCACAGCTAAAAAGCACAAACTGGTGTCAACCAGAGCCAAATCCTGTTCCTTACAAGAGATGTGTGTGAAAAGCACACAGCAATTGCCAGTGTGCCGAGGTAAAGAAATGCTCATTCATGCTGCAGACTGCCAGGGTATCCAGAGACTTACAAAACTCTCATGCTGGGCGCCCTACTTTCTCAAGGAAAATGCTTAGTAAAACTGTGTTCCCCAGCCTTGAGTTCTCTCTACTGCCCTTCAAGTGGTGAGTTTTGCCTTTCTGCCTGGGCTTCCCTTTGTTGAAAGGAAATGGATTTTAAATGAAAAAATCCTTGTGTGATCAAGGCACTTGCAGTTTCAGGCAAGCTGGCAGGTCACATTAAAGCTCATGTGAATGCAAGGCTGCCTCATCTTGCTAGATTTGAACTCACATGACTTAACTTGAAGTAGAGAACACATGTTTGGTTTAGACGAAGACACAGCTGCAATAAATGGCACAAGTTGTTGCCAGCCAAAGAATGAGGTACACTGGTATGAATGAGGTTCACAGTAATAAACTAAAATGGAAGTGTTTGTCTCTCTCCCTTGTTTAGTGACATGTGGAAGCACAAATCATGGAAAGCCACTCACTTCTCTAATACACAGTAAATATTAAAAGCAGTGGAAAACTAAAGGCAATGCTTTGCCTCAATTATACTGTTAGATGAAGAGCACTGGAGCAATTAGGCCAGTGACCCAGAGCAGTGTAACTTGGATCGGAATCTGGCCCCAAGCAACTTGTCTGGGGTCATACAGTCAGTGCCTTCATCTATGAGATCTGTTTTCCTTTGTTGTTAGTCCTGGAGACATAGGCAGTTCCACAGTCTCGGACGCAGCTGTACATTTTATTCACCAGATGAGACAATCCTCATGCCATTAAAAGCTTCGTATCCTTTACTGCTCCAAAATCTGCCCCTTTAGGAATCAACAGGGTGGGAGTCTGCTGAAAAATTTTACTCACGGTTTTCAGCAGAACAGCACTGAGATAACATCCTTACAAAAATACACCACAAAATGGGTCTGAGTGCAGTCCAAAGTACGGTCAGAATTTCACACTAGATAGATAATAATAGAGACCTGATAACACAGACTTCTGCTAAATGAATGAAGTGCATGTGGTAGGTTGATCTGGGAGAGATTTTATAGTAGTTTCTGACATACTTGCATTCCAAGTCTGAAATTCTGTATAACTGAAGGTATGCATTATACTCAAATTCTAATATATGTAAGGGCTGTAAAGTTCATTTTAATTTTAAATGGCATTTAAATTAAGCAAGATGGTGGTTTAGAGGCTTTTACATCCTTGTTACCTTCTTTCCCTTTCAGCAACTGAGAAATGCACCTTTTAATTAAAATTTGTTTTTCAAATGTATCTTGTAGCCAACACATGCTGAGAAGAGCCACTTACCACCCATGTATCGCAGGCTTGCTGTGCTGAACAAAATGGGAGTGTTTAATTAGTAGTAAATACTGTGGTGGCTTTGTGATTGCGGCCTGAGATAATGTCCTTTCTGATTTCAAGAAGAGAGAATTGCCCTTGCCTGGCTCTGATGGCTGAGCCATGAAAACCAGTGGTTTGCCAGTAGGAGCTGTAGTGCAGCTGGTGCAGTTTCTGCCACGCTGCAACTCTCATTTCACAGAAGGTTGCAGAGAAGCTTGTTTAGCTTTACATGACAAGGTAAAGCCTGAAGCCATGTTTAGTAAAAGCAGTCTGAGAATTTTGGAGGGAACTGGGTATAAATGATTTTGCTTACAGAAGTCACTCAGTGGACAGGATGAGGAACAAGATGCTGATGATGGTGGTGACATTTGCACTCAGCTTATCTGGCCAATTCAGTTTGTTTGGTTTTGGTATTCGTGGGTCATAAAAGGAGATCCCAGCACTTCTCAGCTCTCTGTCCAGGGATTTGGTCAGTCCTTAGACCATAGGAGGGTCAATGGATCTCAAAAGATCTTCATGTCTTAGATACAGGGTAGAGTAGACATGATAGCATGGATGGAAGTTTAATCTTCTAGCCTAAGAGGGTTCTCAGCCTTACAGTTTTCCTGGTGCTTAATGAAAAAAAATGGACCTATGTGGTTGTTTACAACCTTTCAGTTGCATATTTTCATCTGAAAATAAAAGTCCTCCCTTTTCATACTTTCCCCATTTATTTTTAACATATTGAAAACTAAATTTTATGTGAAGCTGCGTGTGTTTATCTTAGCACATTACTGTGTTAACACTCCTCAACTTATTGTAATAAAATTGTAAAAAGAAAAGGAAAAATTCAATAATAATGTCCCAACCATGCAGGACACCAAGTACTTTATAAAGGCATAGAGACATGCAGTTTTCCTACAAATATTCTTAAAAAAATATCTGTAAGGATTAAGAGGAACTCAGAAAAGGTAATTATATCAACAGTGACTTGCATCTATTTCCATTTCAGTACTCAGTCTAGGAGATTGGCTTCTATTGACATTCTGAAAATGTGGTTTAGTTTTGAATGATAATAAATACTTCCAAGATGTCAGGATATCAAATAAGAATTAAATCTTAGTGAAAGATTAAGGTCAGCCTTTCCAATTTGGCCATTGATCTGATTTGTAGTCAGGGTTTGTGCTACGCTTTGGGGTTGTGAAATTTGAGTACCTAGTTGCAGTCTTGTATTCAAAGTTCTTGAGTAACGCTGCTTAGACTTAGAAAATCTCATTGATTTCAATGAGACTTTTCCAAATCATTTAGGTATTTTTGAAGATGTTACTAATTGTTACTTAAATTTCTGTTTCAAGTAAAGATATGTCAAAAATCAAAGGAGTAATTGGCACTGGTTTAGGCCATTTGGCTGATAACAATAGAAGACAATGTACAGTGATATACCTGAATTTTCTGTATGGTAATAGCAAAAGAGGAAACAATTATTTTAAGGAATTAGTTTAATGATGCACTTAAATGAACAATTTATTTAAAATTAATTAAATGACAGTTATTAAATAATTTATCTATAATTGCAGTTAGCAAGTTGTAAATTTATCTACATTCAAGCTTAAATGGTCCTGAGATATTTGATCCTATCAGTGCTTTCAGAAAAAAAAAATATTGTGGGGATAAATGATGTATTTGACACAGAAATTCAGATAAATTATTCTTGAAAAGTTTATCCCTTTAAAAGTATCAGACCAAAGGTTATTTTTGAGTCAGTGACATGTAGATTTCTTTTCTAAGGAGTTCAGAAGTTTGCTACAGTGTAAAACATACTTTTTATCCCCATGTTTTTTTTCCTTTTTCTCTGGCAGAAATCTTGCAAATTGCTGTTGTATCATGAGAATCAGTTGAATTGACAAATGTAATTTAGGATATAACTATAAAGGGTAACTTCAGCTAGCTCTTAGCTTCTGTGACCTCCCTCTCTAGTTTCTGAAGAGAATTAGATTCCTCCAGGGCAAAGTTAAATGTGAGAGCTGCCTGTAGGTACTCAGATTATCCCATCTAGGAAACTGCCTCTCTTCACTGGATGCAAAGTGGGCCTGAGGAGACTCACTGCCCAAGGATGATGGTTTTTTTGTCAGTACTTTTGTCTTTCTCAGCATAGTAAAAGTGTTAGTGGTTGCCACAGTAGTCTGGAAAATTCATATACACACACACACACATATATATATATACACACACATATATGTTTCTATATATCTATATAAATTCATATATATTTCATGTACATCATATGAAAATTGTACATAAACATCATTGCAAGTCATAGGCATAAAATCTTTTGGAGAGTAGCCTTTGCTTTTGGATCCATTTGGATGCATATTTTGTATCAAAATTATTCCAGGTGTAATTCAAGATATCTATGGTCTTATCACATGGATGAATGTTACTGGTTCTTTTCTTGTTACTGTTTCTGCTGTCATTTTTAAGAAATATTTGGGTTTTATTATTAACTTGTAAGGAACACATATGGCCCAACAAATCCACTGTCGAGAATCTAGGATCTATACCAAAATGAAATGATAGTAACCTTCTGTGTAAAGATACGTTTAATTTCCTATTGAACATATTGTTACATTCGGTGCCTGCTGAGAGAATGAGCCGCAAACCAAAGCCCCTCAGTTCTGATAGCATAATCCCGTTCCAAACTCTCCCGTGACACCTCTGTTTGCTGCTGCCAGCAGTCAGGTTTGCCACACGTGCTGTGTGTATTGCCCCTGGTGTTGGTGGAACACACACGTTTGAGGAAACGAATCCCCTGAAGTCCCATCTGCTTTTGTTCAAGGGGAAATGAGTATCTGGGCCGAGTGGGTGCTGGGGCGAGCGGCCCAGCTCGCCGGCCGTGCCGGTCCCCCGGCTGCTGTGCTGCACCTCCGGCCGGGAGAAGTGGCAGAGCCTGCAGGATGAGGCTTCGGGCCCCTGGTGACTGAGAAACCAGGCTTGGCGAGAGCAGGACCTGCTCCCTGGGAACTGGGAGCCTGCACATCTCTCGCTGGCAGAGGCAGGAGTGAGGGATTGGGCTGCTGCTGATCTGAATCACGGCACCACTTGTGGAGTACATTCATCCTCCGTCTGAGAAGGAGGAAGAATCAAGTCCTTTGTAAGGGGCTGAGACAAATTTTTCAGCACAGAAACCAAGCAATCCGGAGATTGCTCAGCGCTTTGTTTATGTGGGCAGTCTTTGGGGGGCATTCTCAGCTGAAGAAGATGCCTGTACTGAAGGCACATTTGTACTCGCAGAGTCCAGTTGTGTTCTCTTTGGTTTGCATGTGGAATATTCCTGCTGAAGTCAATGTCCTAGATTAGCAGGAAACAAATTAAGCTGTTAAAACCAAGTAAGAAAAGAATCTGAATGCATATGAACATTTCAAAAACACTTGGTAAATACACATATACATGTTATAGTTAAATAATGATCTATTTTTTTTAACTATTTTTTAAAAATTTTGGATATAATGCACATTTCTTACTAGAAAATGCACAACACTAGTATCAGACAACAGGGAGGAAATGAGAAGGTTTAGAGGGGCTTATCCCTCTAACAGGATTTCTAGGGTCAAGCATTCTCTCTTTATCTAATTTAGGAATTAGTTTTACAAGGATACTTATTTAGAAAATATTCCTAAATATGCTTATATAAGTATAAAAAAGTCTCTGTTGGGAGATAGTTTACAAAGATTCTGGGGGAGAGGAGAGACAGACACTTAAAAATCTGAGACTCTTCACTCTTTTGTCCATGAAAAGAGGCACAAATGAAACATAAACGTTAGTTCTGTGGTTACGGATAAAGAACTGAGCTTTGAAATATAACAACTATCCTAGAGAAGTGCACTTAGATAGCCTAACAAATAACAGCCTCGATTTAATAATTTTTTGAGTGTTGTTGTGTTTGTGTTTCCTTTGTGTGATTTCACTGTCTCTCTTGAACAAGGTATTGCTGTGAACATTGAAATGTTGGTATTCAGGTTAATTATTTGCTTGGTGGGGACATATTGTCCTGGCTCTGTAAAACAATTCTATATAGGCAGCAGTTGCACAGGAAGCCATTCATTCCAGAGCACAGGGGAAAAATATGAGACTGTATTTTTGCTTAGTAAAATTTAAAGTAGCAGCTAATATGTAATTTTCTGGTACTTCCCTGTCATTTTTGATGGTTATAGAGAAGGAAGTTTTCTCCCTTGTACTGAATTTTTGAGGAAATTAAATACCTTCTCAGTAAATTGGAGAATTCAGTCTCAATTACAGCACTTAAATATTGTCAGTCTATATCAGATTTCTGTAATTACAATATTTTACCTTTATTGATCTGATATATAACCTATCAGCTGAATTATCAAGACAAGAAAAGGTAGAAACTTTTGTATTTCAGCAGGTGTAAGGGTTTCTCCATTCATGTTATGGGAGTACCTGTTTGTAAATGAGTTGTTCTCAATTGTCAGCATCCATGTCTAATACGAGGATTTCTTATGTCATGGTACCTGTGTGCTCTTAAGACACTGATCCCCTCTCATCAAACATTCCTACTTCAAAATACCATAGCCGATATCTCTCATTGTATTGAAAATACATGTTACCTTGAGAAAACCACATTCTGATTTCCCTAGTGCATGCATTTTAAAATCTGAATAAGGTGAGATTTTTCTAAAAAATGTGATTCATATTATAAAATGCTGTTTGGCTTTTAGTGTGTTTATTACATGTGCTGTTGGTAGCTGTATATATACAAACCTGATCTTTTCAGGGTCTCAGAAATTGCTTCTCATCTCCATCTACACATATTTTACTTTTCAGACATCTTCCCAGAATGTATTAAGAATCAAGCATTAGCTTTTAATTTTGTACTTTGTGAGTACAGTCTTGCCTTGCTTATTTCTGGCTCATGAACCTGAGTCATGTTTCTCTCATCACATTCCTAGGTTTTCATGGAGCTGACACCTCACAGAACTAACTGCAGGAGTTAATGTGTGTGTTCCCAGAGACAATACACCCAGCACTTGGAGCACCCTCTCCTGTATGACAGCAGCCCTGATGGGTGAAATTACATCAGTGTAGGGGGATATTGACACAGAAGCAGCATCACCACGGTCCCACTGACTTTCCTCCCAGTTTCTGGTTGTGGGATATCGCCAGGGCTTCCCCGTGCTTTTGTCTTTCCCAATTCACTAAGTGGCTTCTGGATGTCTCACCCACCATAAAAAAAATTGCAGCAACCTGGAGGCTGCTTTGAGGTGCTTGAGCACAGACAGACATGGTTTGGGTGAACAGAACAATCACCGCTGGGCTTTCTGGGGTTTCTTTTTTTTAGCAAACTTTCAGTCCTGGGAGAAAGGCCAGTGTTAGATATGGAGGTTCTTCAGAAGCTTGGCATTTTAGGTGTGCTTAGTCTTCTTTGTCGTCTTTATACTACCCCTAAATATGTGTGTTGTGTCACCTAGTTTTCTATCTAACCACTACCCTACCCCTAACCCCAGCACCATGGATTTCCAGATCACAAAGATGTAGGAGCAGCAATGTTGGGGCCCTGCCAGGATGGCCTTTTCCAGCCTCAGTTTTCCTGAAGATGTAGGCTCTCTGACTCTTTCGAGCCTAGCCCCTACCCTAACCCTAAAAATTACCTGGAGATTTTCTGCTTGACGTTTACTTCAAGCTGTATATTCACTTCAAAAGCAGAGAAATTAAAAAAAATGGGAGTGAAGATATCTGAAGATGTGTGCCAAATATTAATACCAAGAAATGCAGAGAAAATTATACCCATTTCCAGAAGCACTTTTGCTCTTTGCCATTGGTGTTCTCCAAAATGTTTCTTTCTCTCTGTTACTTCTTGTCAATGGTCATTACTGCTTTGCACATGTCCTGAGGCTTAAACCACCTTGGCTGTTTGTAACACGACGGGCCCTGGGTATGGAATACAGAAGCTCATTTTTAGGCAAATAATTTGCACATTAAGGTATTGTGGATTTATGGCTTGGGTTTCCTGGCTGCATGTCTGTTCAGGTTGTTATACAGTCTGTCTAGCTCTCCAGCTCTGAAAACCTCAGCAGCCATGCTGCATCTTCTGCTTAAACACAGAGCCTTGCTTTTGGAAGAGCCAATCATACCAAGCCTTTTCAGTGTACCTGGCAGAGCTTTCAGTCATCTTTCAAATACAAATTGCTTGCAAAAGAAAGCAGTGCCATTTTCTCCTTGCTGGCTTCCTGAAATGTCATGTTGGGAAAAGCACTTACCACGTCTTTCATAAGAGAAAGCTTTCAGTAATGACTGGTATTTCTAAGTCTGTTGCAGCCAGTGCAGCTGTTGAAAATGTCATTGTGTATGGCAAAAATAGGGGGGCATTTTGAGCAAGACCGTGCACTAACTGATTTTGGTATTAGTTGAAAAAGGGGAAAAAAAAAAGAAAAAAGCAATAGAATGTTTGAAGAATAGACAACCTTTTGGATGTAAAGGCATAAAAAAAACAAAAATAGAAAAATAGTTGTATTAGTTTTTGAAGTCAGTAAAAATACATTATTCACAATACTAGCTGTAAATCTATGAATTTTGCAGACTCTGTGATTGAATTTCATGTATCTATGAGTAGAATTTTGAACAATCAGGCCCACAGTAATATTCCTGCATCAAAGTGCTGGAATAATTCTTTGGCAGAGTATGTTGAGTGGCTGAAATGTTCCTAATGTTTTACAAGTAAAATTTTTACTTTTACTACTGAACCTCTGAGTTCATTTTTTTATCATTTTTTACCAGTTATGATGAAAATATAAATATTATATTTTTCTATAATTAGATGTGACTATGAATAGTTCTGACAAAGCAATGCCTCACACCCCTGCGTGAGTTTCCCATCTTCTTCATCTGGCCAGAATTTAGGAGCTTTCCTCTCTTTCTTATAGAGACGTTAGCTTTTTGTATTCTCCTTTGGTTCTATCTGTCCTTATCTATGTTCAATTTTCATTTGTTTCTCTGTTCTGTTTCTTTACTTCTTCTCTTACATCATATAGACTTTTTCCTTTTTTACCCAGTATTTTTTCTCAGCTACCTGGTTTTGTTAAATTTTTCCACTTTTGACTTGGGTCTTATGTAAGTGCAAGAACACCTAATGTTTCTGAGTTCTAATGTTCACGGACCACTGAACTATAAAGTTGCCTTGGGAACTAAGGGAAGACCTAAATTTAGAACCAGTGATTTTTGGGGGGGTCAATGGTCATTTGTCCATCTCCCATGTGCAGTTAGAAAATAACTTCCCAAGAAAACTGCACATTCTCAGCTGGGAAAACTGAAAGAAAAAGAACAGAAAATGAAGTTTTCTTGTGTTTCCCTTTTGCTGTGACTCATCAAAATGGTAATTGTTTCATTTCAAAGGAGTTGCTTTTTAAAATGTATATATATGTCCATATGTATCCACCATCTATAAACCTTGCAGAGATTGGCTGTGCTTCATGCTTAAAAAATTATTTAAGGATGGATATGATTTCTGCTTGTGTTTATGTTGCTGACAGATATTGATAGGGCCATTATGTTAACTGTGGGCATTGCTGGCTTCTTAACTCGGAGCACTTGACAGCTTCAGATGGTTTGTCCTGTCAGCCTGCAAACACCGTGGTGATGCCAGACACTCTGTGTGCCCTGCTATTCCATGCACCATATTATTAGTGCTTATTCACCCGAGGAATTTCATCCCTTTCCAATGCTTTCCATCTCTGGCATCCAGACTTGCATAACTGTACCCCACTGGCTCCTGAGGAGCCCCTCTGAGCCTTTGTGAAAGGCTGTTCAGGGATGTGCTTGTACTGGAGCACAGAAAACAGTGATCAAATGGGTCCTTCACTGAACTAATCGTGCTTATTTTCTATGCAGGGAATAAATCACAAGATAGTGGGATTGCAGAGATGGAGGAGCTTCCAGTCCCACACAACATCAAAATAAGTAACATCACATGTGATTCCTTCAAGATTTCTTGGGACATGGATTCTAAATCCAAGGATCGCATTACTCATTACTTCATCGATCTCAACAAGAAAGAAAACAAGAATTCCAACAAATTCAAACACAAGGTAATTTTAATTTAAAAATCAAGGCACAAATACTTGATTTTAAACAGATGAATCTCTGTGTTTCGTTAAGCTTTCAAAGCCAGGCCATGGGAAACAGGAATTGGATATCCAGAAAAGGTGGGTTTTGATTAATCTCATGGAATTTTGGTTTACTCAAAGTACCTTCTCTGCCTTCAGCCTATGTGCATGTACACACAAATACATTTGTTCCACAGAGAACTGCACATTACATTTTCTGTTTCATTTAAAAGCACTTTTGGAACCTCTCTAATGTAGTGCAAGACTGCCATTTTTATTCCTGACTAGTTCTTTACCATTATTTACAAAATGTGTGTATTCTCTGCCTGTCCTTGTTCAGTGACAGACCCCTGAGAGCAGCACATATCAGTTCAACGGAAGAGCCACGAATTCTAATGCACTTCAGGAAAGCTTCCAGCAATTTCAGTTTGCGGCACTCAGCACTGTGACCTGAATATTCATCTGGCCTCTTTCCTCAAGCCTCTGGTGCAGGAACATATTGAAGGCATTGCAGGATCTGTACTTACCAAATCCAGCAAAATTTGCTTTGGCCTCAGAACAGTTGAAATACTGAGATGTCTAGAGAAACATGGAATGAGATAGAACATTTTTCAAATTTAAAAATAATGTTGGCATTATCTAAAATATAAGGTTTGCCAAGGCACAAATAACTGTCCAAACAAATGTAAGGGCTGTAATTATCTCAGCACCTAAATAACTGCTGGTTTCTAAGCCAGTGGGATAAACAGAAAATATTCCCACCAATTTCTCTGAGGCTTTTTATTATGAGAGTATTTTCCATGAGATTTCTGTTAATGTAATGTGAATAATTTTCTTATTTGACCTTTTTTGTTGTTGTTTTTTTGGCTGGAAGTAACATATGCATTAAGAGTATCGAAAAATCACTTACTATTGCTTGAAATTGAGAATTTTACATGTTTGGCCAGGGTGTTGCAGTTGCTAGGAACCAGTGTGTGAAGCACTACTAAACCTAATGTTATTATAAACATATATTATGCCTATTATGCCCCATTTTTAATTGTAAAAGAAAATAAAGTAATTTTTTCTTACTTTTACTAATTTTGGACTGACAGCCTTTGAATTGAAATTCCCATTTTAAAGTGCAGGAATACATATACTCTCTAAAGTGAGATGGATTCTTTCTAATTTAATTTCTTTTATTATTCTACATGTTTTTCATTCATGTGCAGACTGGTGTATACTTGTAACATTTATTTTTGTGAAAAGTTGAGCCATCCTAGAAGAGTGAACACCACATACACTTCAGAATCTTTATCACAGTGATGAGACTAGACTTAAAATGGATAGGGGGAAAAGGATATTGATAGTGTAATAAAGAGAAGCTATTAGATTTATTTTGTGATTCTCAGCAATTCCTTAGTTTTTTAATTTTTCTACTGTATTTAGTCATAGGACAAAGGTAATTGGTTTTGTAAGAATGAGCAACTAAAATCATCATCAATTAAATGATGAATAATTTGGATGTCTTGTTGGAATTAACTAAAAATTGCTTGCTACTAATTTTGTTAGTGACTTGGTTAAGATTTTTTTTGCATGTAATTTTTTGATGGTTTTATTCCCGAGCCTGAGTGACAGAGATCCAGGGAGCAGAGAGGGTGGACAATAGTAAAGCACAGACTGAATACTCCAACTCTGTTCCAGAGCACTTGGGTGTTCACTTTCATGCATCTTTAGTACTAAGCAATTTTTAACATACCTTCTATGATGACCTTTGGTTAATAATTGAAGTGCTCATATTCCAAATGTGTAAGCCAGGTATGGTTCAAGACAAGCATCCTTCCTCCTTCTAAGGTTGGCCATAGGAGTTACCCAGCTGAAGGTCAGCAGCAGGAGCTGATAGCCCAGCAGCTGCAGCACTCGGGGCTCAATCCTCACAGCAGGGAACTGACTTCAGTCCCCACCCATCCACTGACTTTCTAGCAAAGCTTTCACATAAAAGAGAGGGATAACACTGCACTTTGTCCTAGCAGAGCTTTTCAGAGAGAGAAGAGGGTGCCCTACTGCCTAGATACAATAAAGAGCATTGGGATTTACTCCTAGGAGTCATACATCACCCTGCAGATGCATGATGTGCAAGGAGAATTTATCCTTACTTAGCTTCCAGGTAGGGTAAAGCAATACGAGTGCCCATCTCTCTCACACTGATAATGCAAAGGACCAGCTCATTTTCTAACTTATACAGAATTAGCACTTTAAGTATCAATTTGCTCAGATAGCTGTAAGTTACTTGGGATATAGGCTTAACCTGATAAATCCATGCTGTACCTCAGGAAAGGGAGCTGTTTGTTTTCTTATGTACCTGGGAGACCATCCATGAATGATTCATCCTTCCAATACTGTTTCTGTTGATAAATATATAAAGTATATCCAGCATAGTTAGGGTGTATAAAGGTTTATTATTTTTTACTATCATCATCTCGGTGAAGGAGAAGGTTTGTATTGGTAGTGGTGTGCAAAGACTAGAATTGTAATAAGATTTTGTCTTCTTTTCAATTCATTTTTCATACTTCATCTCTTTTTAAAAATATGTAAATATTATTACTCCCATATAGTAAGAAAAATACTCAAATATTTAGATAAACTGGGACTAGAATCTGGGTGTGCTGAGTTCCCACAATGTGTTCTACAAGATAACCTGGCAAAGGGAAGGGTAACATGAAATGGGAGAAAGTTGAAGACTGAAAGCTGCCTCCTTTTTCCCAAAAAGGAGAGCAGAGTGACTCATACATCTTGCTGCTTAGTTATTCAAAGCTTCCAGGCTGTTCTTAGAAATTATTGCTATCTAGGTACCTTTAGATTTGTCTAGTGGGTGCAGGTAGTGGAGCAGCCATCTGCCACTCTAGAATCCTGGCTCTCCTTGAGCTGGCATAGTACCTGCTTTGCGCATCTTTGGTGGCTCAGCCAGGAATGAGCACTGAGCAGAAGGGAGATGAAAGTGAGAAGTGGAGAATCCACAGAGGAACCTCAATGTGAACATCTGAACATTTCCTCTGCATTGTAACCATTAAAAAAAAACAAAACAAAAAAGAAAAAAATAACTGCTGTTTGCTTAGGAAAAAACCAGCAGATTAGAGTTATGAGAAGCACCACATCTGTCCCTCCTCTCCAGCTGTACAAGATATAAACCCCTCAGTTTAATGTGGTGGTCTGCCTCTTTCTTTTTACTCTTTTTATTTTGGTAGTCTCCCCCTTTTTTGGTGTGGTTAAAAGAGGTTGCTGATGCACAGCTGGAAGGTAAAGCTTTGACACCTGGGGGCAACAAGGCTTTTAATGTTACATGAAAACTGACAAAATTAATGGGGAAAAAGCTGCCACTGGAGTGTGACCCAGGTGGGAGCTGTTTTTACCATAACCCAAGAAGCAGTGACAGGAAGAACAATGATGTTAACTGTGGCACCTGCTGACTGCATTAGCAGTAGCAGACTCAGTCCAGTGGGATGCCTTTTGGAGTGGTAGCTTTAAATATCATCTGGTATTCTCTTTTTTTTTTCTGTAATTTTTCCCTACATATTATTAATTGTAGCATGCACAACTGTCTCCTTTTCAGATAAATTTTTCACCCAACTATTATTTGATGTAAATGAAAATTGGCAAGAGAAATCATGACAACAAAATTTTACCCTGCCTTCACTCAATTACATCAATTCTTATGATATCCCAAGCTGCTAATTTTACAGTTTCTTAATACAGAAACGGAAGATAATTTTGTGCTGATAGGAAAACAAAAGGAGAAAGATCTTTTTCTATAATAGAAGACAAGGGGAAAAAAAAAATCCTTCAGATCTTGCTTAGAGATCATGACCAGAAAATATCTCCTTTCTATTCTTTTTTTCCTTAAAGGACTACTATGCTAGTATTTACAGGTAGATGATTATGGACTAGTATTTATGGGTGGGCAGTTAAGGATGTCATTTAAAGTATCCACTTTTCACATGGCAGCTGTCTTACTATTCTGTTATTAGTGGTGAATATTCAATAGTAAATATCTCTCATTCTATCACAGCTCCTTAGGTACAGAGAACCATTCAGCTCCATCACAAGTCCTTTCCCCCACAGTTCTAGCATAAACCGTTGCGTTTGTCAATTTTTCTGTCCCTTTGTGGTCTGTACCAAAGTCTTGGTAGTGTAGAAATCAAATATATCAACTGCAACAAGCAGCTATTTTTCTTGGTTGCACCCTGGGGCTGTGATATACTGGAAGAACAAAACAGAGGACCTGAAGGGGCAGTGGAAGGGGAAGCAAGAAGTTCAGTGATAGGCACAGGCTGTTTGGCTTCTTCTGGCTATTCCTGTACAGAAGGGTATTTTGAATGATGTGTACCAGCTGTATTTATTCTGCAATGTGTTTAATTTTGCCTGTTGAAATTTAGTTTGGAAGGTAGCAGTAGTGTAGATGGACTGACTGACAGCAGGAGGGATTTTGTTTGATTACATTGGCTGAAAGAAAACAGGGAGAGCACAAGAAGCTCTTACATTAAGATACCTTTGTTCTCAGTAAGCACAAATGGTCCTAGTCTGAAATATATTTTGGCTATATATAATAATAATAGTCTACAGTCACTGGAACAAATAATTAATTAATATATGCAAGTTATCCCCATGTCTCTTAGAACAGGCCTTACGCCACTGCTCACTTTGCTGTGCCAACTGTGGGAAGAAACTCAAGTTGCAGCGAAGAGCCAGGGGTTGGGGACTACACTGCAAAAGCTGTGAAGGAAAGGGTGGTAGATTTGTTTAGCTGCACTGCTGACTTGTGTGTCCTTTGTCATTTTGTTTCTGTCAGGACGTACCAACCAAGCTGGTGGCCAAGGCTGTTCCTCTGCCCATGACAGTGCGTGGGCACTGGTTCCTGAGCCCCAGGACAGAGTACACTGTAGCTGTGCAGACAGCCTCCAAACAGGTGGATGGTGATTACGTCGTTTCAGAGTGGAGTGAAATCATCGAGTTTTGCACTGCAGGTAACATTGCTGAGGGATCTTGTTCCACAGGCTGGAGTCAATTAATGCTGGCTCTGCTGCCAGACTGGGCTGGTCACCTGCCAGTCTCGATTGCTGGTAGCCTTAAATCGTCACCCCTAGAAAGTGGAATTCAAACTTTAGGCTTTGTGTGTGCTGAGGTTTAGCACATTAAGCAGAGGCAGCTGGACCACCCTTTTCTCATGCAGTAGCTTAGCTGCCCCAGGGTGCTGTGCCTGGCACCAGTGCTTCTCCCAGACCAGGAAAGGGCTACTTGTGTGCCTGTCACTGGCTACCAGCACCTGTGGGGCAAAGGAAGAGCTGTCAGACAGCCCCCTGACAGCTTAAGAAATTCTGCTGCTCTGCCTTCTCTGCATGCTGCAAAGGCTCAACACCATCAACACTCCATCTCAAGAGTCACTTTGGCCTGTCTTTGATTTATAAATCAAAAACAGGACGTTCATGACCTGCTGCCAGTGTGCATGCCTGTGTGAAAGCTGAAGACTGAGGCAAGCGCACTATGAATCCCATGTTGGTTTTGAAGCCATTTAAGCTGGGTCCTAAGCGAGCTGTTACAGTTAGTTAGCTGTGACAGTTAGTTCTGTCATTGGTTGTTGGCTCACAACCAGGTTTGTCGACTGAGAGCAGGCAGAGAGGGCAGTCCTGAGCTCCTCTGCAGTCCTGAGCTGCACTGCAGTCCCAAATATAGGGAAACCAGCTCTAACATAGGAAATCCTGAGCTGAAAGTTGCTGTAGGCTTGTAGAATCTTCGTAAGGATGGAGTTGGAAGAATCACAAATACCTGCTCCTGCCATTTGATTTGCTTGTTGCCACCGTTGAAAACTGGGGCGTGATGTATATTACCAAGATTCTGTTCCCAGTTTTCAGTCTGCATGTGTCTGGCTTTTGGAGAGTGTTGTGGTTTTTCTTGTCCCCTGTACCAGCAGTTTGTCTTTCCTTTCCAGATTATTCAAAAGTTCACCTAACACAGCTATTGGAAAAAGCTGAAGTGATTGCAGGCCGTATGCTTAAACTGTCTGTTTTTTATCGGAATCAGCACAAAGAATACTTTGATTATATCAGGTAAGAAACTAAACATATACAAAGTCCTTTGGCAAATTAAAGGAGTAATGAAAATAAGTAAATAGACACAGCTGTGCTAAAGCTAGAGCAGAATGTCTATATGCTTTATCACCCATTCTGAGGAAGGCAAAGAATCAAATACAACTCATTTCTTTCACCTTGCTTAACTTGGCACTTCCATTAGGCAATAAAAGCCTGTGTTTTGAAGCAGAAATTGAGGTACTCATAGGGCCTCCAGCCTGATTAAAGCATCTGTAATCATAATGGAGAGTTTAGTAGCCAAATATTTCCACTGTACTGAGAAATTAAGAGTGAGGTGACTGAGAGTAGGAGGGTACAACAGTGTGTATAGGCATTTGCCTGCATGTAAGTGTTCCATCTCAAATATTTGCTCCCAAACCATCCCACTTCCATGCCCAAATGTGGTTATACAGACTCTGCAATCTGAATGTTAATTTACAGACCATGTGAGGAGGGAGAGGGCAAGATGTTTAGACAGTGTTACGACACCGTGCTTCAGTTGGAATGAAAAATAGGATAGCTGAAGGTAGGTTCCCTGCTCTGTTGGAGACCCAGTGTGCCCTCCATGCATGGTTGGAAGTGTCAGTACAAGAAAAAAAAGCAGCTTTTTGATAGAAGGAGTATGCTGAGTGAGCAGGAGCAGCCCCACATGGTAACCTTCTCCTGTTAAAAGAACATGGATGAGAGGTAAGCAGTGTGTTGGAAGGCTGCAGCACTGACTGTGCATCTTTAATATTCATGGGGAGATGGGGCTTCTGATGGGCCACATAATTTCAGTTTTATGTGTGTCACACCAATACCTGCCTAGAATGGAAAGTTTTTTAAGCAACTCAAGGTAATCCAGCTTCAAAGAACAGACTACATCACACTTGGAAACATTCCCACTTTGTAGTCACTGGTATCTGATTTATTCCAAGAGTGTACTGGATATTGCAGAGCATGGGCTTACTCTTCTCCGTCTGTGTCTTGGAAGGATTATTTTATTGTACATAGGGACAAAGCTGCAAAACTCAGTGGAGGTAGAGAATAAATTGCAGTTACTGAGGCTCTTTGAGGCCCTCATAAGCTACTGCTGTCATCTTGGGCTGGATACCACAGAGAGGAAATGCCTGTGCTGTTCTGATCTTCACGTTACTTTGTTTTCAAAGCTATGTAATCATAGTGCATCTGCCTTTGTGTTCATTAGTGTTAAAAATTACCACTGAGATGCATTTATAGCTGTGGCTTTGTATAGCTTGTTCTGCCAAATGTGACTCTGATTGCACTCTATCTGTTCCCCTTCCTCCTGTTAAATTCTTTCTTGGTGCAACACTGCTAGAGATGTGTTTGTTTACCCTCTGTTAGTGAGCTGGAGACAAAAAGCTGTGTTTTACCAGGTCAGTGGAAAGCTATAGTACCAGAACTGGCTGATGGTCACCTCTTTTGAACAGAAATAGACTAAACAGTCACAAGTGCTAATCTCTCCTCAGTATATCCATCTGTATGTTATGTTAAAAACCCTAACCACATGCTTCCTGTTAGGGAAAATTCCTTGTCATCCCGTGCCTGCCAATGGCCTCTGGTGTCATCACAGCCTGGAAAAGCTCTGGTAGCACTGGCACACAGGCAGCTGTTCCTGGTGCTAAAGCAGCATCCCCTAAATGGAGGGTTTGAGGTGAGAGCTCAGAAGGGGTGTTTGAGTCACTGCAGCTTACTGGGCTGGGAGCACCACAAAGCAGCTCAGGTCCCCCAAAAGGGCGACCTATAATTAGCCTAATTGGCCACTGGATGTCAGTATCTTGCCACAGAAATGGAACCTACTTTCTCAGAATGAAGCCTGACTTTTCAGGTTGCAGAGGTTTCAGGTGGTCATTTAAGCTCATTCAACCTTTTTTATTTTTTTCCCCTCTTTTTCTTTTCTCCCTAGTAATCTCTTCAGTCATAAAATACTAATTATACCCCCCCACTCCAATCAATGTCACATGAAGTAAGGCTTGAGACAGTAAGTAGGTAGTATTTGAATGGCTCAGAAAACTTCTGAAGTCTATCTTAGAGTAAAATAAAGATGTGCTGCTGAGGAAATTACAGGTAATGAAAAAATAATCACAGCTGGAGATATTACTGAGTTAATTTAGAGCTGTTTTGTAATATATACACTGAATTTGTTTGCTTTGACTGCTACCTCCCATGTTAACCAAGCAAAACCTTCTCCCACACAGCACTATTTTATATAGACCTGTTGCAAATTAAAAGCAGAGCAAGAACAGTCTTTCTTGGTTAGCTTCCTCTCTCCTAAAAGAAGGACAAAAGGAAAAAAAAAAAAAAGTAAAAGCAAAGCAAGAGGGGAATATAAGAATCTCCAGCACCACAGTCTCATGTATTTTTAGTCTGTCATGTGAGTGAATATAAGGACATTTATACTAAGGGTGCCTAGCAAATATGGTGTTTTGCAGGACTTACAAAAAAGGATGGCTCCCTTTCAGGTATCACATGGTGGCATGTGCAGAGAAAGCCAAAGCTGCCACTGGGGCATTTCTAGAGCTGTGTGGGGCAAAAATCCTGGGGACTTCCCTGCTATACATAAAATCCCAGGGGCTAAGAAGGGTTAGATGGGATGTTTTGGAGTATTTTGGAGTGTTCTACTGAGTTTAACAGCCTAATGCTGCTGAACATAATATGGGATTTGGTGTTTTAAAAATTTACTTGTTGTACATTTATTTTCACTGGAATGAAATTGAGCTAAGCTTGGGGGAAAAGAAAAAAAAAAGTCTTTTTTTACCCTTAGGACTACTGACTGCAGAAGCTGGATACCAACCAAAGTGGAAACTAACCAAATTGCCTAATTCTCTGTGCCCAGCTCTGCACTGATTGAAGCCTGCACTAAACCAATTAGACTTGAAATGATCATTTGGGGACAAAAAATACTGGTAGACAGTACATTCTTTCCTATAACCTCTCTGAAAAGCATCCTTCAGAAATAACTTTCACTGGCAGTTTTCTACATGAACTTTATACTGCCTATGCTAAAAATACATATTAACAAACAGTATATTCAGCATAGGGAGACTGACTTACGATATTCAACATGTGTTTATTGTTAGAAATGTAGTGGAAGTCTGAACAAATCAGCTAATTAAAAACATTTGTGATTTAGGGGCTTTTTTGTTTGTTCTTTTTTTGCCTACATATGATAACCAGACAGCTGACAGAGAAGGCAGGCTGGAAAAGCAAATTTTCCCCTTGAGCAGGAATTATTCTAGCTCTTCCCAAGTCTGATTGCACTTGATTTTCTTGGTCCTAAGACTATGACATTAACCCCAGCTTTCAGTGTAATGGTTTTCCTTTGTGTCCCTTCAGTCCTGTTTCCAAACAGCATGATAACGTTTCACTTTTTCTTTCCTATGTGTTACAAAATAAACAATACCAGTCCTTCATTTGTAGAGAGCATCATGGGAATGCTATGCAGCCCTCTGTTAAGGATAACAGTGGCAGCCATGGCTCTCCGATCAGCGGGAAGCTGGAAGGCATCTTCTTTAGCTGCAACACCGAGTTTAACACCGGGAAGCCACCTCAAGATTCACCCTATGGAAGATACAGGTATGAGATTGCAGCTGAAAAACTCTTCAACCCAAATACTAACTTGTACTTTGGAGACTTCTACTGCATGTACACAGCCTACCACTACGTCATCCTCGTGATCGCCCCCGTGGGGTCACCAGGAGATGAGTTCTGTAAGCAGCGCCTTCCCCAGCTAAATATAAAAGATAACAAATTTCTGACCTGCGATGAAGAAGATGGGGTCATGGTTTACCATCATGCCCAGGATGTTATTCTGGAAGTAATTTACACTGATCCTGTGGATCTCTCCCTTGGCACAGTTGCAGAAATTACTGGTCACCAACTAATGAGCTTGTCTACTGCAAATGCAAAGAAAGATCCCAGCTGCAAGACCTGCAATATCAGTGTTGGACGTTAAAACTTCCTTCATTCCTTAGGAGCCTTCAAACCTCTGTTGCCCATTTCCATAGTCAGACAGTTCTGTCAGAAGCATGCACATGCCGCTGTCACCAAAAGCAACTACCAGTCTTCAAAATCTCCAATAGCCTTCTTAGGATCTCTTTTCTCCCTCTTTCCCTTCTGTTCCCCCGATGCTTTAAATGATTAGAAGTCCTGGATTTCTTTCTGGCAACCATTTATACCTAGATGCTGCAAAAATTGTTTTCTGTTTCTTGCCAAACATAACAAAATCCTATATAAACTGCTTCAGCAAAATAAAAATAACGGCTTATAAATGGTGTTTAAATATGCATTCATTTTAACTACTGAACAAGTACTGGGATAACTGAACAGCATGAAAGGTTGTAATTGCAGCATGATTTGAATTTCAGAGCCTAGAAATGTCAGCACTTCCAACGTGTTGTTTGACAGTGTTATTTATGTTATTTATATTAGCTAACTGAAAACAGAAACTGTGTCTCGACATAATAAATATAATAGAAAAATATTTTATTTGTACTGTTGTATAAAATATTATACAATCATATAGAATATATAGATTACATTTTAATATCAATTGTATACATGTCATTAAATCATTTTCCCTTATCAAAGATGTAGTTTGTAAACTTCAAATAGCTCTGTATCTGTTCCTGTTGCTCTAGATGACTTTAATTAAAACAGATTTATGAAGACCATTTCTGATTCATAAAAGTTAAGTTATAAATTATTAAATCAGTAACTGAAACAACAAACAGCTGCAAAATAAAAAATTCCTTTTTTAGTGTTCATGTTATTTCCTCCATACTACTTGAAGATGTGTACATTTTCCAAATCATGCCATTACATACTAGATAAATACAAACGTGGTTGGTACATAATAGGCTTTATAAAATCAAAATCTTCTTACCAAGGTAGAAAACAGCTTGCTTATACTATGTGGTCAATACAAAATGATAGGTAAAGCAAAGCACTAAACATGATTCAACTGGTTCCAGTCCCTTATTTGTTCCTGTTAGTAATTCTTCCCTTCTTTCTGTCTGGGCTAGGAATTTCCCAGAATCCCTGCTTTTCATTTCTAGTACGAAACCTACCGATACTCCTTCTATTACTAGTCCACTTTTCACACCAATGGCCTATCACAAACAGTGACAATTCTCCTTAATATTATGAAGTGTAGTGTTCTGAAAGTTAAGGAAGATGTGTAACTCCAATGGAAAAATAACTTCTAACCTTATTCTCAGTAAACAAGAAGTCTAGCAGTCCTCATCAGATAACTGTGACACTCACTTATATACCATGTACTTTATCTATCCAAAATATCTTAGCATAATGCAGTAATCTAGTCCTGTTTTCATATATATATATATGTGGCAATTTATAACACAAGAAGTACTTCAACATTTTACAAAGTGCATGCGTCTAAACGAGCTTTGGTAGTTAGAGAAGCAAATGTTATAGCATCAGGCAAACCAAAGTGCAAAGGTTAATAGAGAAATCAAAATTAGCATGTAGTTGATCTATTTACTGACTTTTAAATTGTGTGAGCCAGGTCCTGTGAACTAGTGTAAAGGACAGCAGCCAGTACATTTGTTCCACCTTTTCTCAGCCACCTGTAGCTATTTTGTTTTGCCAAGCACTTTCTCTTATTCCTATAACACCACTATTTCCATTTGGCATCACGTTCTGGCCTGTTCTTGCATAAGCAGCATCACTCTGCTCTACTCCTGGCACTGCTTCTTCCTGTGTACCTTTTTTTGAAGACACTGGAACTGAATGGCCACTCTGTCCTGACAGCTAGAGTATGTTCTGAGTTTTTCTTTCACTCGCCTTAATTCATTTCTTTTAACCTAGTGAATCAGCACCTTGATAGCCAACATTATTAATTAGTTATAATACATGTTAATTCTGGAAACAAACGTGTGGCACATTAGCATGTACTAAGATGTACTAAAAACGTGCAGAACATTTCCTCACACTTAGAGCAATTCTCAGTTCTCCAAACTGAGAATCTACATCACTTCAGTATCCTTTTAATTTTTTAACATTCTCACAGTGCACTTCAAGGCTTTTTCAAAAGGAAAAATATATTCTATAGTCCACTCACCCATCTTGCATATTGCTGTCCTCTCTCATCACAGTTATTATAACTGGTAAAGTGCATCAAAAATCTCAGTGTGTCAAATAATTGTGCAGCAGACCAAGACCTGCAAAATTACTTTCTCTTTTTCATTACTTGTTTGTTTGCTTGGATTTTTTTTTTTTCCTAGAGATCAATATCACAGCATTGCATTCCCTTCAAATCGTTTTGGAAATATCATGCTTACTAATGAGAACCTCCAGGAGCCTGATTTTTGCTTTTGTGTGCTTGTATTCAGAGTATTCCTCAGCCATTGGCACCCGATCTTCTTTCTGAGGACTCCTATGAAAAGTAAATAAAAGCACCATTTTTTATGAGTAAGAGGAGAAACAGTCTTAAAAATTAATTGCAACAACTGATGAGGATTGGGGGTTTTTTTACTGACTGTAAATGACTAAAGATAGTTTGACAGGACTAAAAAGTTCTAATATATAGAAATAAAATAATATTTAAAATACTGAATATTCATATACCAGATAACTTTCTTGACAGCTGTGGAAGCATAACTACTTGATTCTCAACTATGCAGAGAAGTCATAATAGTGCTTTGAAAACCATTACCAGTGCCCACATACACCATGGTTTTCAACAAAAAGGTTTGCTAAATGAAGAGGAGTTAAAACAGAGTGAAAAATGGTCAGTATTTAATTCTGGGTAAAAAAACCTGCGACTTCTGGTTTTAAAATATTTCTGTTTAAAAATGCCTCACTGTCCCTGCAGACTGACATCCTCAGAAAGAGATTTTTAGCAGCCTCCCTTTAGCTCAGGGAATATCCAGTGCTGAGGTGGGGTTTGTACCCATTGCAGGTGTGTCCTGGAAGATCCCCAAATCCTGTCTTTCCTCACGGATGACCACATTTTGAAGGAATTAGGTAGAGATATAGATGGACATCTCCAGACACCAGACATTTCCAGAGTATTTTCCGGCCCTTAGGTGCAGCCCCTTTGGCCTGCTCACCCCAGAGTGCCAACCCTCACAGAGACAAGCACCCCTGCCCAGGACCCAAAGGGGACAAGGAGAGGGCTCTGCCGAGCTGCTGAGTTACCTTCCTGTCTGTTTGTAGAACTGCTCCTCAAACTCTCGAAGAGCCTTGCGAAGCCTCTTCTTATCAGCCCTCGTTTCTCTGAGATGTTCAAGCAGAACGGGCCTGTGAAACATAGACAAGAACATGAAACCCTCTGGTGCTTGGGAGGGCTGTGAAAGCCCTGGATTTGGGTAGCAGAGACCTTCTGCTCTGGGCCTTTGGCAGGCACTGACCAGAGCCCTGAGACATTCCATCACACTCCATACACAGCTGTACTCCTGCCCTTTTACTGGTACTCCAGCTAATAAAGGGAAGGCAGAGACTCTGGTCAACAGAGGAGGAGAAGCATTCAGGGCTGATACTTGCTACTAGCCTTAATTCCCTGTGGAGTTAATGGGGTAAGAAGGGCTCAGTATCTCACAGGAGGAAATGCTGTAACTGAATTAAAGTCAACATCCAAGCCCTGCTCCTATTTGCAGCTGTTCCCAATCATTCCTGTGATGCAGTGGAAATGCTAGTGGTACCCAGAAGCAAAATTTTTGGAGGCCATGTTTTAGCTAGTGTTCAGAGAGTAAGGGTTTTAAGCAGAGAGAGAATTCGGTTATGAATTTGCTCCTGGTAATTGTTTTATTTTATTTTTTTTTCATAATGACAAAATGCACAGAAATATCTTCCCAGCATTTATGAATGAACTATTGTACACATAGTTGAGTTACATAGAAATCTAAGTAATTTTTATTTAATCTCCAAAGTGTTAGAGTCTAGTTAACTTCATTTATGCATCTAAGACATGCCAATCGAAACACAAAAGAAAGATACCATCCCCTAAGTTATGAGAACATATGTGTTCCTGGAAGGCACAGTCTTCAACAAGTTACTTTTCTCTTCCTAGATACAAAAAGTTGGCACAAAGTTGTTTTAATAAGCAGCTCAAACCACCAGTATGCTGCCCAAACAATGAATCTCCTCTGCCTCCTCTCTCCCATTAGAAAGCACTGAATCACTCCTTTGGTATAGAATATACCTATGCAACAGGTGTGGCTCATATTTCTTTTACAGGCTCATATTTTACTCACAAAGTCTAAAAGAAATGTTTTAAAACATTCGGAGGAAAAAAGAGAGAACTTACATTGTTGCCTCATGTAAATTGGACATAGACAAGGCTGTTTGCCTGTAAACTTTCTTCTCATCTAGGGGTGAAATATGTGCAGGCTCACTCTCCTCCTGTGAGTAACACAGGTGCTCTTCAACAGGAAAGCAAGACATTGGACCAGATGATAACTCATGGGTGCTTTGAGAATGGTCTTCATCTGAGTCTTCCTCCTCCTGCTTGGGAAATACAAAACATTATCAAATTAATTGTTTTAATTACAGTACTTACAGTAATAGGCTGACAACATAAATAATTAGGATCTGACTTCCTGGATATATTAATTGAAACAGATTACACATATTGAAAGGTTTAACAGGTCCACCTCAGGTTGTTCATGAAAGCACTCCTGTGCGGTCACTGGGTTACTGTGTATTGCCTACCAGTGAGTAAAAAGGACAGAAGTTGGCCCTGCTTCCAAGTATCTCCAGCCCAGGTCTCTTATACACATCTAGTTGCCTACCAGTGAGTAAAAAGGACAGAAGTTGGCCCTGCTTCCAAGTATCTCCAGCCCAGAATTTACTTCTGGCTATCCAAAAGCCCTTACACGTAGCAAAGATTTAACTAAGATTCTGTATTTATGTAAGCAGTGCAGTCTGGCTGGAATTTGTACTCCTCTTATATACACATCTCCTTTATTATTATCTCCTGATATTATATCCAGATGTTTTGACTATAAAAAGAGCTGAAGGGAGAGATTCCACAGTTTTATAGCTACTAGTGTTAACTACTAAAATAGACTGGTATTGGTGTTTTGCTCACATTCCTCCATCCTCAGAAAAAAATTGAGCTAGTAAGACTAAGGCTTATACACAAAAACTCCATGGGACAAAGCTCCTAACAAGTAATTTCCTAACTGGGGAAATTTTTCAATGAAATACTCATATGCAAGTATGCAAAGCTTTACACTGTGATTTTTCAAAGAAATGTGAAGTTACACTGTCATCTAACAAGACTATAGTAATTTTTAAAATTGACCTAGCCCAAATTACTATTAGAATAATATTTTTGGTAGACATGCTAATTAACTTCCGAGTAGCTGGATTCCACTGCCTTTACTCACTATGAGACCAGTACTGTTCCATAGCACCAATATATTATTAAGGTACTACAAATTGCATATATGTACTATGCAATTGATGAAAGCATTGTTGATAACATATAGAAGTTAGATATAGTGACAGCAGAGTCCTTCATGGAAAGAGAAAGGTTTCCTTCTGTGTTGTAGATGTTTGCCACAATGGAAAACTAATGCCAGCCACTTCGATGTCTTAGCCAGCCCACTGAAGTTCTTGTCTCAGAAACTGCTGCTGTACATTGGAACCTCTGGCATGCACAGAAGTTGAAATTTACAGAGCATTTTCTCTATTTGAAGTATCAACACCCTGTATTAACCAGTGAGCAGGTTTTTTTGATATCCATCAGCATTACTGCTAAATGGACATACAGGTACAAATCAAACACAGCATTTTGTATGTTTCCTTGACAATGGATGAATTCTTTCCAACTTACAATTGTTGTGATCAAGGATGGAGCGGCCAGAAGTTTCTTGATAATTCTGTATCTGTCGTAAAGAGGTTTCATGAGACTCTTTTCTTGCTTAGTTACCTAAAGAGAAATCATATCAAAACATAGCCCTCAAAAATTAAAAAGTAAATTTAAAAGGTTCTAATTTTCCTCCTATAAAGCTGAAAAAAGTATTATAAGAGTATGAGCAGATGTGTATTTTGCTTCAATAGATATTCCATGGGAACTGTAATTCAGTCAATACAATCTAAAAAGGAAAAATTACAATCTATTTTCTAATGAAGAATACCCAGTGTGGTTTCCTCACTCTTTTGGCCACATTGCCCAGGCAGAGGGTAAATTATTCTCTCTCTGAGGCTGCTGCAAGAGCAGTAGCAGTTCAGATGTGCTGCTGCTGTGCCTTGCATTGCCAGCTCACATCCTTAGCTGTGATGACAGCAGCAGGAATGCCACAGCCTGCCTGGGACAAGCCACTCATTGGCCCAGTGGGATGGAGAGCACCAAGAATACAGTTCTGCAGCCTGCACATGGAGCTGGCTCTGTGCAGCTTTGCTGTGTGCATTCCTCACCAGAGCTGCCTTTCACAATGGGGATTTACTGTCCCTTCATTTACTTTGCTCTTGGTCTTTCATGAGCACTTCGAGCATTTGGAAGAGAATATGATTTTAAATCAGGTGTTAAGTGCCTGATCCAGCCACAAATGTTCACAAATACAAAAATAAACCTTAGGGAAACTAGCTGTACACTAGATTGACTTACTGCATTAAGGAAAAAAAAAGAAAAAGCAAATTCCGTAAGGAAAAAAAACAACAGAACAAGACAACCCTCCCACCCCAGCCAACCAACCATGTCATGCCACCACATCCCCACACCCCCAAAGCAACATTTTTCTCAGTGATAAAACATCCAAGCAAGGTCATTTGCTCCTAGTCCACCATCAGCCCCTACTCATCAGCTCCCACACCTGAGCACTCACTGAGTGCAATTTCACTGATTTTTGGCACTGCAGAGAGGCCCAGGTGCATCTGCTCAGTTGAGTGAAGACATGGCAGGTATGAAGAGACTGGCTGATGGCAAAAACAATAGTCCAGAGCTGCTCAGAAAGACAAATGCCTGGACAGCAGGAGCAAGGGGGACAGTAGATAAATACAGGCTGGTGACACTGCTTACATCTGGCTGATGGAGTGCTTAGGTACCACTTCTAGAGCCACCCTTCACTGCAGAATGTCAAGGCTTGCCTATCCCAGCCTGGCTGCTTCTCTTCCCCAAGTGTCCTGTTCTATTTAACTACAACACAGAAGAGATCTAGGGAATGCCAAACGAGCCAAAAGAAAGAATTTTTTTTTGCTTTCAACCTGGTCAGTGGCCTCTCTGTTTGACTATGTCAGGTAAGTCTGGGTAGAGATGGTGCTGAGCCATACCAGACATCAGCAGGGCAAACATCAGCCCCAGGACACCCCACTGTGTTTCAGGGCTGATGTTACAGAACTGCTTCAGCCCAGAGAAGAAGCACCCTCTCTGAACCCTTTGCTACAAAGGCACCCTGCTATTCTCTCTCCTATCTCTGAATCAAGTCTCTTTTACCTCTACATTGTACTAATAATTTCTTCTTTGTTTTCCTTCTTAAGAAATATAATTTCTTCATACCCTTCTTGCATACTCACTCCATCCCTCAGCTTTCATTCCAAGCCCAAAGAAGATGAACAAAAATGGGGTCAGAACCAGATTATAATTTTAACAGCTGGCATATTTTTGGACAAACAGTGGTGCCAGTTCCCTCTTCCTCTACCACAACAGCTACTAGCCAGAAACAGACATTCACAAGAATACAGACATTCATATCAAAAAGAAATTCCTCAACTGTGTAGACAAATTTTCAAATCATAATCTCACCAATTGTGGCATTTTTTTGTTTGCACCTACATTCAGCAATGAGGTCCCTTGAATGGATTTTAAGCAATAGTTTAAGTCCTGCTGTGTAGTAAAGGCAAACACGTACAATAGGTCATGCAATTTTGTAGTTCAGATCAAAGATGGTACCCTATATAAAACCTTCCTCAGCTTATAAGCATTCTAATCGTACATGACAGCAGAGCCAAATCTTCTGTGAATATGTAATCTTTCAATTTACTCCTCAAATTTTCCAATCATGGAGAGATACAGAGCCAATTTTTATTTTACTTTCATTTCTAACATATAATTAATCAGTATCAGGCAATAACATTTATATCTGAAAATTAGTTTAAAATAGCTAAAATTATATTAAAAATTGTGTGAAATTAATCTAAATATATTTAATATACCAAAAATACTGGTTAGAGAAGTTAGATAATTTTTAATTTACCTATCTTTCCATGGCATACTTACAGGTTGTCCATGAATACTCTCAAAATATAGTAGACATTTCTGAAGATTGATTTTTTCCAAAGCCATTTGCTTTTTTGTCATATCCTATTTAAAAAAGTTATTTATAAGACTGAGTCAGGATTTCATGACAAGGGTACAGGTACATATCTGTTTAATAATCTCTTCTTCCCAGATAAACATTAATAATGAATTCTATTTCTGTTTGCACTGAGGTCAATGGGGACTTAGCATGAACTTGGCAAGAAAAGAGTCCAAAATTAAATTACATATATATTAAGTATGTTTAGTGGTAAAAAATGAGAACCACCACCATTCTAGACAAAACACTCCAAAAGTTGAAAAAATGCATAGAGGGCATTCCTCAGCTTTTTAATTATTCATTAAGAAAGAGAAATAGAGTTGCCTTGGCTGGTAAGGGATGTAGAACAGAAAGATCTAGCAATGCAAACCCCACCTGTTATGGTAAACAGCTTATTTCTGTCCAAAAATTGCAGTATGAATCACTGATCCCAAAAGAACATTGATTTTTCAGTGTTGGTGAATAATCAGTATTTGTGGGGAGCACACAGGGTGACAGGCATTGGTCTCCCTCTCCCCAACAAGACCTGCTCCTGACAGTTGCATATTTGCACCTGGGCCAGAACACCGAGGTGCACATGAAGTGAATATCGTTTCCCACAGTCTCTGCCTGATCACAACAGCTTGACTTAGGGCTAAGTGTTCAGAGCTGTGAGGGAGATGAAGTAATTTGAAGAACCATGGAACTGGAGGCACACACACACAGGGGGCCTTTCTGCAGAAAGCTGATGACAAGGGGGCTTTTAGTGACAGCTTGGAGAAACACTTTTACTAATTAGACCCTACTTTTAAAAATATATCAACCGTGAAGAAGTGACACTCTTCTGATATCAGACTACCTTGCTTTTAACTTCAACAGGAGCAAAACCTTGTTTCTTGGGTACTCAAATGCAAAAACAGCACGGAGCCATTAATCAGAACTGCTAATCACATTTTCCTAAAAGGTCTGTATGAGTTAATCACTCTAAAATCGTCTGTTACTCACGTTAAGAGATGAGCTGCTAACTAGAATGCGGGAGTATTATAAATCGGCTAATTTGTTTATTTATTGCTAGTTCCACAATTAATACAAGGTTAATTCTTTCAAAAACTATTAAGCCTGGAGCAGCTGAGTGGTTAGGAAGAAATGGAGTGATCATTAATATTGATTTTACACAAGAGAACCGATCTCAAGAGGGCTTAGCATTTGAGTCTATTTCATTAGCTCATTTTATTAGCAATCTCAAGACAGGCTGGTATTCAGCTAAGTTTGAAATAGCTGATAATTTCAAAATCAGAGAAGGCAGCTGGAGTCACAAACTATAGAATTGGGACTTTAATATAGCAGTCTGAGACATCTTAGGACTGTAGGCTACATACAGCAGCAGGAGATTCAATGCTAATTAAATAGAAACACTGCTCCATAGCCACAGAGAATATGAACTGAAGTGGGTCAGTGATGAGAAGACAGATACATAAAGGGAACCAGTCTGAGAAAAGCCTTGGGGGACAGGCTGCAAACATTCAAACAGAAGACAAAGGTTATTTGTGACATATAAAGAAAGAAATGGTGGACTACACCAAAAGATAAGGTAGTAGTTTGGTTTCCATAACTCGGAACACAAAGTGTTGTATACAGTTATCTTCCTTACTAGCCTGTTCTGTTCCCTGCATGCTTATGCCTTCAAGCTCACTGTTGTTTTTCCAGACAGAAACTACAGACTGGCGACAGAAGGACAGACAGTCCAGTGAGTGCTGGGCCTGCCCAGACCCTGTCAAAATCAGTGCTTTGTTTCCACACAGGCACAGAGTCAGGTTCCCAGGGCCTTAGTCTGCCACTTGGGGATGTGTGGTGGCTCATTACCAAGCAGCATTTAACACAAAATTAGAAACAAAAAGTATAAAAGAAAGGCAACAAGCGACATGACACCTCCATAGACTGCTGCCAGATCCTGTCAGGCCAGCTCCAGCCTTACCCAGAGGACTGAGGCAGCAGTCACAGCCCCAGCCACCCAACGCTCGGATTGGATTCCAAGTTGGGACTTGGGTCTTGGATTTGTTTTTTGGGGGATTTGGTGCAGCTTTTTGAGTAATATTGTACAAAATGTGCTTATTTGCCTTTTATCTCTTGAATGTCTACATTCATGCTCTTAATCTTTATTTTTTTCCTGAAGCTTTGTACTTAAAACCAAGGTGAGCCATTACATAAATTACTATCTCCCTGCAGAAGGAGTTAGTGACACAAAAAAATAACAGGTGGCCACCCCTTTGTGGGGTACTGAGCCATTCACAGGCAAACCCAAATTTTCTCTGCAACTTCTAATTCAATAACTTAACTCACAGGCTTTTTTGCAGGAGGGGAGTTTTGTTCTGGAAACCACATTCTGCTATTTAGATCTTGTGGTCTGTGCTCTTTAGACATACTGAGGTTTTACTCTGCACCTTTCTAAGGACACACAAGCTCTCATTTGTATTTCAGCAGAGCTTTAGAGGTTTTCCACAGTGAACTTCAGGGGAGAATTTGGCAGGCTTTCATGGAAACACTATCTTTGGCCAAAATAACTAAATACAAAAAAAATAAAAAATTTAGCTGCCATTTAGTTTACTAATAATCTAGCTCAGATCCTAGTGTAGGATCTAAATGTCATATACAAAACAAAATGTTGCACATAAAATATATCTACAGTAATACCAAAATTGTTTGTAGCTGAAATTATGCCTTTGATCTTTGCTGTTAACACAGACATCCTGGATTAATTTTGCGTCATCAACGCCACAAACCTCATTCTCCCTCAAAAGTCCAGGATGACTCATAATCAAAATCCAATCTTTTTTTAATATTATACTTAGGGAGCTATTAAAATATGTCATTTTGAAATAGATCAATTTGATTGCTGCTCAAGCCTGTGTTCCCCAACAGTTTTGATAACTATTACCAAACACCTTTGCTAACAGATAGTTTTAAAAACACAATTTCTCTCTGCAAGAAAACAAAAGGAAAATTAATAAGATTTCTTTTAAAAATTGAATTTTTTTGGCATGTGAATGCATTTAATTTACATTACTTCCTTGTTTATGAGAATATTTCTAGTCTGCACTGCCATATCATACATTTAGAAGGTTCTCTTGGAAAATTAGGAGAAGTCCAAAAAAATTGAAAAGTTAGTGGGACAGATAACTTTTATAAGAAACTAACTTTTTATAAGAAAGTTTCTTGGACTGGATTTCCTCATAGACATCTGTTTTGGTGTCATCTGATCTCACTCCTTTAATAAAATATTAATGACTGAAAATATTATCCTACAGTCTGCACTGTTACGATTTTAGAGCTATGTACAGAATAGCATGGTTTTGTTGCCTTTTTTTGTTTTCTGATTATGAAACACTTTTTCCACTTCATTTTTCTTTATAAAAATGTAGTGTATAAAAATAAACAATTAAAAAATCAGTCATGTATGCAGCACCCATGATCTAAGAAGCATGGCATTCCTATGCACAGTCCTGGATTTTATAAAGCAACTAGTTTTTTAAGAACCAAGAATGGAAACAAAAATTAAAAATATGCTGGGTAATCTCTGCTACTGAAATCCACTCAGAATAATTTCTTAGTTCTTGGCATGGTTTAGCATTTAGCTCTTTACCCTCTCACCCCTTCCTGTTTTTCATTCACCAGCCAAAGTCTAAATGTTACTGTCAACATTTACATTTTAGTTACCTTTGAGGGCAGAATTTATTGTCTTGTTTGTCTGTAACGACATCAAGACAGCAACATCCTCTGACAGCAAAAACAGCCCTTCAGAAAAGTGGGGGTTTGGGTGGTATGTATTGTTTTAGAGAACCCTATGTTATGCCAGAAATGTGAAGGCACAGCAAAATTTTAATATATGTACTAGTTGTAAAACAAAAGCTGATTTTCCAGCCAAGTAATCATGCTCCATGGAATGAATATTGCTCCTACATTCAGAAGAATAATTGAGAGCAGGGAAGAGAAGAGGCAGGAACAGCACAAACATACAAGGCCAGGAGAGCAAAGCACTCTGGATAGTTGTGCTGTCCCTGTCACCTCAGTGCATGCTTCTGACTCTGCAAAGGCTTTCAGCATTTCTCAGCTGAGAGGAGATCTTTATCATCAAAACACCTTCAGCAACACGTTTTAGTCACATAGTTTCTGTGGACTCAAGGTGCTTGTGCTGCCAGCATCTTCATTACACCAGGATATGCAGTTCTGGGCACACAGCCTCAAGTCAGCAGGTTCCAGCAGTGCCTGGCAAACAGTTTTACATGTGCATCTCTGAGCAAAAAATGCTTAGCACTACTTGAAAAAGCCTTCTGCACCTCTGAATCTGAGCAGTTCTTCTCAGAAGAGCCACTTCCAGAAACTGCACTAGAGCTCCCCCCTTGCTAGAAAGAAAATGCACTGTAGTGCCAGCAGACAGAGGATGTGCTCACCCTGGCACACCCCGAGCCAGCCACACCAATATCTACCTCAAGTGAGAGAGTTCTGAGGGAGTAGCCATGCTTCTTAAGTACCTTTATAGTCTCAGGAATGTTGAAGTGTTGTCTTTTCTCCTTTAGTCGTCTCAACACACTATCCATGGTTTCATCCACTGAGGGAGCTGGTTCCATACTTGTGGCCTCCTGTGTGCCAGCCTCTTTAGAGGTCCCACTGCCTTCACAGTGCTCATTTCTTTGGGGTGCTGTGGAGGTGCAGTTTTGCTCTTCTGACAGTCTGAGTTTCAGCTCTGAAAGGCAAATTGCATGGCAAGTAAACAAATTAGAAGTATTTGCAAAGCAGTTTCCTCTGACACTACTAGGCAAAAACAAACCAAAACGTTCCTACTTCTTGCATACAATTATTATCATACCACAGGCATGTAGGAACATAATTCTGCTTCACTTTAATGCGTAACATCTTTTGCTTCCTAGAGCAACTTAAACTGTCCCTCTCCCTTCCAGAAGCCACCCTGCCATGCCAGCCTGGCTGCTCAAGTGGATCCTCACAAGGAGAAGCAACCAACTTCTTAAATGACTTTCCTTGGCAGAAAAGCGACCTGAGCACCCCAGCAGAAAACAGAAGCTTCCCAGTCAGCAGCCTGCATGGATGTGATAAAGTGTGTGACTGTATTAACTTGACACCAAGCCAAAGCCCCTGGAGCTCCAGGGACCTGCACAAAGCAATAAGGAAATTGAATTAAAATCTGAATTAGCTCCCATAAAAACAGATTTTTGTTCCAAGCATACGCCTGTCTGGTGAAGGACCTTGGGCAAGGCAGGAGATTGATGTCTCCAACTGTGTTAAATTTGTTAAAATCCATGCAGAAACAGTAACATAATTTTTTTTTAGCTGTGACAGTCTGAGGATATAGGCCAGCTTTGTGGGGAGAACCAGTAATTTTTAGTAAACCCATATAGCTAGAAAGAATAGACAAGCCCTGCAAACTTGAAGAAGGATCTACAAGCATTTGGGCATTTTCCATTTCAATTGTACTTGGCATATGAACCTCATATGAATCTGGCTTTGCTTAAAAGCAGTGACGTTATTCAGGATAATAAAAATCAAAGGTCATCACAGCATTGAGGCATTTGGGGTGTGAAGGTGAGGCTGATCTATGGAACCTAGACCCTCTGGACAGGAGAAGTAATGGTTGAGTCAGAGATATAATTTTCAGAAAATTAACCATGTAGATTGGCCATTTCTTCTCAGTTGCCCTTCATGGATTTGCAACACAGAGTTCAAGGAGAAATAATAATAGTAATCATCATCATCTAGTAACCATACAGGATAGTATTCAAGGGAGAACTTTCTAAAAGATATTTACTGAAAGGTGATTTTCTAATTCTTTATTTTCCACAATCACATCCTCTATATCTACATTATTAACTACATTCAGAACAGGCATGAAAGATAATACTACAATTTACTTAGTAGTGAGAATCATTTATAAAAGGACAAAAAGAAAAGGATTTAAATAAATTATAAATAACCTTCAAAAAAAGAATCAATCAGTCTTGGCTACAGGCTTGCCAAGGGAAATCATCTGATATACCCACAGATGTTAATGGAGTGGTATGCAGACAATCAAGGACAAAAACTGACCCTCAAGGCCAAATTTATTATCAAGGAAAGATCTGTTTTGATGATCAAAATAAATGAAATCCTTAGAGATGTGTATCCAGAGTCCTAAAGAAACATTTGCACCTACATTTGTGCTATTACAAGTAAACTTCAAACTTCTGTGTTTTAGACACTCATAAAGTGTTCAGAATAGCATCACCTTTAGCATGAATGTTTATAGTGATGACAGAGAGATGATGGCTTTTTCCCCTTTCCCTTTCTAGCCTTAGTATGAAGGTTGAACTGGCCCACTTTAATCCCTGCTTTCAGGAATCAAGGCAAGTCATAGCACATAATATCTTTCTTGCCATTGGGAGACTTACTGCCGTGTACTGTGAAAAATAAGCAGGGCAGTGAGGTTAGAAAACCGACTTGAAAATGTTGCAGGTACACTCCCACTTCCAAAAGCTTTAGCAGCAAAGGGACACAAGGTGCTATTATGTACCTTTGAGCTGCTTCCGACCTTTGGCCAGAGCATTCATCCACTTCAGAACTTCAGGATTGGAAGTCTTGTCACCATGCGAAGGCTGAACGCAAAGGAAAACGTAAAGAATGGAAAGAAAGAGAAGGAACTTACAGTTAAAGGATCAAACAGATAAAACCCTCCCCACCCCCAGTGTGCTACAAAATGTCCGTAGTTCTGACTGCACTCTCTCAGTGTCATGCAGAGCATCTGGCTTGATCGTGGCATTAATTTGTCATGGCTTATCTCTCCCCATTGTGACACAGTGCCACAATGATCTGAGTGTTATGTGTCTGATCCCACAAAAAACCACAGCAACAACATTTCAGTTCCTGACTAATTGGATAAATAACCTTGGTTATTTATTCAATCAAAAGGACTGATCAAATAACTAATTTTAGTCAAGTTCCTAAGTGATTTCCAGGACGGTAACTGAAGATCTCCATCCCTTGCAGGAATAAGCTCTTGCTTTAAGACGGGGATTCTTTAGGGAAACAGCATTTTCAAAATTTCAACTGACCTGCTTAATTAATCAAATGAAAAATCCTGTGCAAGAGTGATTTCAAAAGAAGCAAACAACAAAGGCTTTGTAGATCAGGGGTTATTTTTCATTTAGAAATTGCCTGCAAATTAAAGTCAATTTACACTGAATCTTCAAAACTCAGATATTTAAAACTGAAAAACAGTTTTGCAAAATAAAGCTTCTGAAATAATTTTTTTTTTTTTGGCCACAGTGTGAGGGTTGTTTAGGTATGAAATTGTGCTCCTAGGAGTACATGATGACCACAGAGCCAAACAGTGCATAAATTTAAGGTTTTGGCCATTAATGGGATTAAAAGGTAATATATCATTTCCTTAATTTTAATACAGTCAAAAAATGTCACAAACTTCCCTGTTTCATGTTGTACACTTCCTTAGCATGAGGCATGTTTTGATATTTTTATTCTGCACAATTCCCTGCACAGTGCTCACCACTGACCTCAAAAAACCCCCACAAGTTTTATTTCTCTGGTTTTTGCCATCAGCTTCTACTGAGCCCCAGGCTTTGGAGGTTTATAGGAGTCTGCCTGAATGAAGGAATCTGCACAGAAGAACAAGTTTCCAGGCTAATGACTCCTACAAATTGAATAAGTAGCTTTTCACTTTTTGCACCATTTTGTTTCACAGACCTGTCAGTTGTGTTTCACTGATTCACACTTCTCAAAGACAGATATTTTGCAACAAAGGTAATCCAAAGAAAATGTAGACTGCATACACTGAAATGTACTGTATACAGTGAAAAATGCCAAAAAGATATTCATGGAAGATTTTCCTATTTCTTTTTACCAGAAATACCCCATCTCACATTGTTTTGATTAAGTTTAAATACACTGGGGTCCTTGCCTCCCTTTTGGAGTGTTTACTTTTTCAATTATTGTCTTACCAGGTATTTCTTTTCTTGCTCAAACTTTTCTTCATACTTCCTAATTTTTTTCTTGAGGCTCTGAAGATGCTTGGTAAGTTGTGTTACTGTCTGTGGTTCTTTGCAGTCTTCACAGCTACACCTAGAAGAACTTCTTGGCCTGCAAAAGCCAAAAGCAGAGTTGTGGGATCTAAGAGCTGGCTACAATGGACCATGCTTTGTTTTCAGGAACACATAGCATTTCAGAATTCATGGCTATTCTATTCTTTCGCTGGATAAAGATTGCTTAGTTTTACAAAGTAAACATAAAATAATTGCTTTTGCTTGAAGGTACCCCCTAGGGTATTCTAATGGGTTCACCATCTGTCTTTCATTCTCTCTTTTTTTTTTCTTAGTTGTGGGATTTCTGAATATATTTAAAAAAATTAATCTAGTAGGCAAAAGCCTGATCCAGTATTTACATTTAACACCCACACCTTTATTCACAAATCTTCCAAGTATAACAGGAGACTGTGTTGACATGATTCGTAAAAGTAATCTCAGGGAGTTTTTCATTACTGAAAATAAACATTTTCATTTCAAAGACAGTTTAGTTTCTGATTATTTACAGTTGCAAATCAAGAGAGCTGATTATTATCCATATGCAGCTGAAGCTAAAGCTCTTTATATAAGCTTTTAAGAAAATTTGATTTCTCTCTGAAACTCATAGCTTTGTTTCTGGAAAACACATATATGGACTGTATGCTTTATGACACTATCACCCTTCATCAGTGACTCAAGCTATAGTTCAATTTCAGCTGAACTTTTAGTATTATACCTAGATAGCCCTCTCTATTCTGTGTTTACTCATCATTCTAATTACTAACATTTAAAACTGTCCTTGCTTAATATAATTAACAAAAACTTCAAAAAATACTGTTATATTGTTATGACCGAGGAAAAACTAGTTTCTATTTCTAGTGTTGCAAATTATCTGTGTCAAAATATGCCACAATACAAAAATATGCTTTTTATGACATAGCAACAACTGAAAAAACGCCATGAAGAGTCAAAAGTTGTGAATTGCAGAAAAAGGCTTAAAAATACATAAGAATTAAAATAGATTTTCTTACATCATGAAAGGTTGATCACTTGGTGGAGAAGGGGCAGACTCTGTGTCTAGATTAAATCTCTGACTTTGGCTAAAGATAGAGCAGCGTGGTGACAAGAGAGGATTGTCTCCATCTGTGATGTGATACAGCAGTCGGCTGGTCCCGAGGGAGTGATGTTCCTGTGGGCTGCTCTCCATGTCATTCTGCCAGTCCCTGTGGGCTGGCACAGGCTCTAGAAGGAAAGTACAAATCAGTGTGGACTGAAGGTCACTCACATGGGGTTGAGTTACCTAGGTCAACAAAAATTTGTCCTTACAGAAGTATTCCAAGCATAAGTATTCAAAGTGAACAGCAAACAGATCAGCAGTGTTGCATGCAGGGTGGACACTGCACTGAGGATGAGAAAATAGAAGTACTGTCACTGGCTTCACATAAAGGAGGAGGTGGATGGGTGTATTTATAATCTATGAGGTGAAGATGGAGAGTTTCCCAGAACAGAAACATTACTTGTATTTTCATAGATCTGTTTGCTTTTGAAAGCCACAATCCTGAATAAGAGATGAGTGTCCACAATAAGTTTGATTTTGTGATTCATCATTTACTCCCTTGGTGAAGAGAGAGGAAGGTCAAAAATATAATATCCTAGTGATAAGAACCTCCAGGGCTGCTTGCAGGATTTTGTTTGGTAACAATAACATTCCCTTGGCTCAAAGAACACAAGATATGAAAACAAGAACCCCCATCAAGAACATTCGATTTATTTACTCAAGGTCATGGGCAGTGGTGGCTCCTTGGAGAAGTCATGCTTGTGGTATTGCATTAACAATGTTTTGGACTGTAAATGCAAACCTCACCACAGGTGTCTTATAAGGTAAAATTTATTTTATACTGATGGTCAACCTAGAGAAAGTAGGAACCTCATCACACTGGTTCTGTTTATGGGTAGCATGAAAAATAATGGCACATTACAGGGCCTGCTTAGGGAACATCAGGGGTTCATCTTCACTGTACTCTACCTGAGTACACTGAAGGGAATATTCATTGAATCTTCTTCCTCACCCTCAATAGTTGAAATGGATGAGGATGATCTAACTTAATCAATATTTTTGCTGTCAGATGATTGAGATTTAATGTAGATTATACCTTCTAGTATAATTATGGATTAGGAACTCAACAATCTCATAAAAGTTCTTGCCCAAAATTTTTCTCGCTTGCTTTGCTAAAGCAAAGTTTGTGCTCTCAGGTTCCCCTACAGCAGTTTCCACAATACATTATATTTTACACCAGCTATATTATTTTTTTTTCCTAAATCCATTCATATATACAGCTTTTTAGTTCATATCTATTATTTTGCATTTCAAGGCAGCATGTGTGTCAATTCTAATCAGTATTATATTTGCCATATGTCATGCATTCTAATACATTTCACAGAATCATTTTATTCAACGGAAGTCTAAAACTGCACAGAAGAACAACTGTGCATACATTTACTCACAGAAGAATTGGCAGGTTTAGGTAAGTTCTTCTACCTTCACTTTCAATTTTCTGCTTTGCACATGGGATATCACATTCCCATGCTGAGTCCTTTTCCAGGATTTGAATGGAACCTTTGTAGAACATTTTATCTGCCCTCTTTCACAACAAATACCAAAACTGTAAATCCCTATTGCTGCACTGTGATAAAACCAGCTCTGAATGACACCCTTAAAAAAAACCCCCATATTTCTCTAAAAAATAGTAGTTACGATAGCTTAAATGTAATTTTATTGGGCACTATCCAACTGCTTTTTCTTTACAGACAAAACATTCTATTGTATATTGTACATCAGTTTAGTCTGTCAAGCAAAAGTTACACATGACTTTTGTATTTATAAGCTCATCTACTCTTATCATCAATTATAATTAGGTTAAGCGTTTTCACAATGAGACAAAGTACTTGATTATTAATTCTAACCTTGCATCCTTCCTCTAAGTACTTCATACTCTATAGGTCAAATTCAGCTCTCCAAGATAACAGAGCAACACCCAAATCTCCTAAATCTTGTATGAGATTCAAATTCTCCCACAGAGAGATCCCAGGAAGGCACCTGGGAGAAGCCAGGATAGAGCACTGAACAGTCCTGGGAAATCACGACACTGACAACAGACAGTGACAATGGCTGAAATAATTGGTGTTCTACAAACAAAAGTGTTCTCTCTTTTTGGAAAGTACTCTTTCTTTACCCTTTAATATTTTTTAAATTAATATCTTTGGTTTGGTTTTGACTTGTTGTTGCTGGGTTGTTGTTTTATTTCTGAAGAGTAGTGGTTTCAGTGAGAAGAACCTGGCTTCCCTTGCTTTAATTTCACCATCTTTGAACTTCAAGAAACACATAATCACTGTGAAATAGGTTGACTAAGAACCATTGTGCAGTTTTTCATGTTCTGTTTTTACAAGGAATAAATTGTCTTATAGTCATATTAAGTAGCAGTGCCCTCACCGTGAAAGGCAAATGATGTGATAAAAAGATCAGCCAGTCTGCATGTGATAGCTGAAGGAAATAACTTTCCAACATTTGAACTCTGATTTCCTGTGGACCTAAAAATGTCCTCCTTTTAGGAGACAGCCTATACCACTGATAAACCACATGGTCACAGATATTTGCTCCTCCTCACATCTACAACCAGACATTTTTATAGGCTCAACCCAGTCTCAGAAATGGAAGAAATGCAGATGTCCAAGACTAATCACTCTTGGAAGATAAATACAAAGGACAAGCAGTGGCTGGTGCAGCTACGGTGTAAAACCAAACACACAAAGTTCAAGAAGGTTCTTTTATTCTGCTAGCAAACAAAAGGGAGACAACCTGCATGCTTTATAATTTGGGAATATTTCCCAAAGGCCAGGGCACTTTCATTTCCTTGGCCTCCTGACAGCAAGGTCTGCAAGGCTTAAACCCTGGTGCAACTTTGCTATGGCCCAAGAAAGGGTTTAGTTCCAACTTTACTAGAAATGCATTAAATACCACCAAACAGTCAGAAGCAGTCAGCAAATAATTCAGACTGATTCATTTCAGTGGCACAACTACTAAAATAGTGAGACATCTCAGGGTGATTGTGGTGGCCGGGCCAGGTTCATTGGTCTGACTTGGGATGCCACGACTTTCCCAGAGAGAGTGGTCCCACAAGAGACAGCCTTCCGGGGGCCTCTGGCGATCCCTGGCTACCATGTAACCTCAGCAAAGGGCAGCCTGCAACTGCAAGTGATTACAGCTCAGTGATTTCAGCTCTGCTCGCTAGGTTATCCCAGGCTGATTCAGAGATAGAGAAACAGGAACGTCGTGTGGCAATTCCACAGAGACAGCCTTTATTATCCAGCAGTTCTGCAGAGGGTAGCCACGGACAACTACTCCCTCCTGAACTGGGCAGAAGCTGGGGTTTTTATGGGGGAAAGCCAGGTACCTGGGGGGAAAACCAATGGGTTACAAAGGATCAACATAGTCACCAAGCATGGTGGGATACCTCACCATGACAAGGGAGGATGGTCCCATCTAAGGGGTATCTCTCCAGGAGAAGGTTGAGATAAGCTTATCACAGCTCCCTCAGGGCACATTTCTCTCAAGGGGGAAAGCCTTGGCAGGGTGACCTGCCTCCACAGGTAATGACAAGTTCTAAGCAACCCCATCTTTAATTAACACTTAAGGCCATCATCCTGATTCCAGCTCTGTGTAGATCCCAAACAAGACACTAAATATAACATACTAATAAATATAAATATACTAAGAGTAGCCCATGAACTGACCAAGATTCTACCTGTCTTCATGTACCTCATCTAATTTTAGTCTCTATTTTTGCCAAAACTGGGAATATTAAAGCCACCTCTACCCAAGCCGCTGAGTTTCCCCTTAGCATCTACTCCATGCAGCTTAGCACTGACAGGAGAACACCACAGGAACTAAAACCAAATTCTAGTGTCTGATAATCTGCAGCATGGTTCAGCAGGTGGACTTCATACGACAAGTCCTATGGTACAAGTCTGTATTTATGCCCGTGACATTCTTCAAGAAAAACAATAACACACAGAAGTCTCTCGTATAGAAAAAATAATATTCAGATGTAGTGTGTTCAGTCCTAAACGCATTACATCTGTGAATGCCTCTATCTGGATTTTTTAATTCAAAAATAATTTAGAACTTCCTGTAGGTAGGTTCAGCTGCTCACTGCTGCAGGCACATATTTGATGAAATCTCATAACCAAAAGTTACAGAAATTACACCCTACTTTTCTAAAATTACCCCTTAAAAAAACTAGCCCCTTACAATTCTTTACAGGCTCACTTCGGCAACTCTCAGCTTTCACATATTCAAAAGTAAACAGGAAATCACTGACTTTGCTCAAAGATAAATTACTGTTCATCCCCTTAAAATTTGCATCCTGGAGTACCCTGTCATCTTACTAGACTATTGTATCTTCATTCTTTTCTAAAATTTGTTCACTGGGATGTGAATGAAAGGATCATGTTTATTTTGCCTGATCCACCGAGGAAAGGCTGATAACTAAAGATGGAACATATATGGCACATCCTCTAGAGACTCTCTTCCCAGCCTGGTAAAAATCCCTGGACTTCCAGCCAAGGTGGAGTTCAAATAGCCAATAGTCCCATGTGACAACTCAATGCATCAGAAGATTCCAGTAGTAATTTAAGAGACAGAATTAGGACCAAGTCTGTGCAAAATGGCAAGTTACTAAAAATGCCACAAACCACAAAGCAGATGTTAACAGAAATGAGGGCACGTTAAAACCCATTAAATAAATAAGCTTTAACTAAGGCACAAGCTTGGACTGCTGGAGTGGTAGAGCATGCTCTGAAACTGTGCGAGAGAAATGCTACATCATGCAACATTTCCCCATGTGGCTGCAGAGGGGAAATGGGAGTAGAGAGGGGTTTGGAAGCAGCTGTCACTACCAGCATAAATAAAATCTAATCAAAACAGCAGAAAATAATTGAGGGGAACAATTAGGAACCATTCTAACAATGAACTAAGAAACCACCACAGCAAAATAATGCAGCAAACTACTGGGAAAGGAAGAAAACTCCACCCTGCCACAAAGGAAAGGAGTCAGTGCAGATTTTGGGTGAGCTGCAGAATGTCTTTTCCTATACAGTACACAAATGAGACCTGTCCCTGCTTCAGACCCCCACCAGATTAGCCCCAGTACAGGCTCCATACCTGTATCCAAGAGTAATTAAGCTATTTGCCTGTATGGACTAAAGCATCCTCTTTTTTAAAATAAAACCCAGGACATCTAGCATTTTTAGATTCCTTCATCTTTATAATAATTTTATTTCTACATACATTGTTCCTTTATTTTTCCAATACCAGCTTCAAACTTTGGAATTTTTTAAGCAGAACACTATCATTATTTGTGATTTGCTTTTTGTAAATAACTTAATGTTATTTCTTGCTGAAAATGCTGAGCAAGCAGCTCCTAAACTAAGTTCTTCTGAACCCATATTTTTTTCTGATATGAAACATCAATTGCAAAGGGATTACTGACCTACCTGCCTTAATTTGAACCATACGTAGTGCACGACTTAGGTATTTGTGTATTCATGTCACTTGTCTGTGAGATGTATTAGTCATACTGCCTTTGACCTATTTTTCACAAGCAGTGACTCCTCTTCTATTGAGCATCACGACTCTGCCAGCCCTGTGACTACAAGCCATGAATTAACAAAAATAGTGCTGAGCCTTAGGGCTATTTAGCTCCCTATTGAGGGAAGAGGGAGAGATAACAAACCACAGTTTGCCCAGCTGGGTAATAATACAAGATCATGAATGATTAAAATCCACATGCTGTAAAACTCACCTTCGCTATCTCTCTGCTGATGCATTAAATTAAAATCAATAATAGGAGAAATGAAGTGATATTGCTCTGACAAAAAGAATGACAAAAATAGAATTACATGATATGGCAGGTGATCTCACACAATACAGACATAGGAAGTAAAGAGAGCAAATTTACTTGGGGAAAAATAACCGATTAAAACTAAAAATACAATAATTGGGATTCTTAAAACCTCTCTGAAAATTCCCTCTCAGAAAACCAGAGGGTTACAGCTATTAATTTCCATTCTTTTAACGGGTATCACCCCTTTCTATGCAACATAGTGTTTGCAGGAGGAAATGGTGCTTTGCATTAGCTTTGCACTGTTTCCCAGAGGGTTGGAAGCCTGATTTTAAAGTGCAAGTCACAAGGCTTTTTTATAATTGCAAATGAGAACACATCATGGCACGCTCTCTTACCTCCACAACTGGCCCCATCAGCTTGCACACTGCTTTGCGCTGGAGAAGGGGCTGTGTCCTTGGGTGCCGGCAACTGGGGAGTTTCCTCCTGGGCTGGCAGAAACGCAGAGCACAAATCAGTTTCCAGGGCTTGCAGCTTCAACAAAGAATTCTGCAGACAAAAGCAGAACATTGGGCTGGGTAGAGAACAACAGGGATCAGCAATTGCTCTTCAACTCCATGAGCCCATCGGCAGCGCCTGCACAGGGGTGTTCCACTGCCAGCTCCGGGGGGACGTGGGGAGAACAAACACGCACTGTTCCACCAGTGTCTTGGCTCCTGGTTATTTAAGTCCCAATTTACATGGATTATTCACGGCACGTGGGAAAGATGACTTTGGCAGCAAAAGGCGATTTATTCCAGGAAGCCAAACTGAGATGATGTCCCTCTTCTTGGGCTTGAAGCAATACATTAAGGAAGTATTTCATTCATTGGGCTGACATCACGATCTGATGACATTATGTCCCTCCCCATTTACCATTCATAAAATATCAAATCTCACTCTCCAGCCTGTGAGTGCAGTACACAGCGGTGAACAAAGAGTTACTGAGAATACGCTCACTCATGGGATTCTTGGGAGAGAGATTTTTTTAATTGGCTGTTTTAGAGATGCTTCATTATGTAGACAAGGCTTTTATGTGGGCTGCTGCCAGTTCTACAGGGCAGTGGATAATTTGTGATCCGCTGCAAAGGTAAAATCAACACATCATTGTCACTGACTGCAGGCAAATCAATGACAGGGACAGTTATCTGCCACATCACTTCCAGCCTCTCTGCCATGCGTGCTCCAGCTCTGATTTGAATGTTTAATGCTGCACGCAGTACTGAGCTGCACGATCTGACACGAGCATCTGGCTGTGATGGAAATGCTGTGAAAGCCCTAATCACCACCTGACTGGGCAAAATGAGTCACTTCCCACACCCCACTCATTCAGCCCCCCATCTCAAGGGAAATACTGCTTAAAGCATAAAACAAAACCACATAAGGCTGTCCTAATAACCACACAGCTGTCACATACAGAATGTACATATAACATTAATTGGCTCAAGTAATACATATTTATGAAGGGTATTTTCTGAAGAAAATAATCTGAGTTGCTAATAAAAAAAATTCCTCAAATTGATACCCTGAAAACTCCTTTCCCCAGTCTGTCAAATACCTGAAACCAATTTATTGATTCATTTAATGAAAAATGAATTGCTTCATTGGCCTGATTTCCTTTGTGTGAAAATAAATCACCTATGTAATTGGCAGTTTAATATATCTTTGCATTATTTTTGTTGTAAGGCATCCCTTTTGTAAAACCAAAGACAACTTTAGATATTAAAAAAAATGAAACTAGGTTGTCTTAGAAGAGCAGGGAAGATTTTCTGCCTTTATCCTTTCATTCCTTTTATAGAATTCAAGAAGATGATGGAAACCATCGTGGCCCTAAAAGCTTTCAGGTGGCAGTACATTTCCTTGTCAAGGGAAGGGTGCTGACTTGCATCACACATGTGACACTGTTTTGGGAAGTCCTCATATCCCATTGTCTCTCATCCCAACTAAACCCAAATTAAGTGGCTGTGGAATTATCACAAACAGGCAGAATTTTACAGTCATTAGTGTCATCTAGCAAGAGATGACTACACCAGTTACAAACCAGTGAGGACTCTGATCCCAGCCTGGACTTTACCAGGAGAACAGCTGATTAAAATTAGGGAGAACACAGATGACAACCCATAAGAATGGGATAATAAGGAAACATGAGTAAATGTCTGACAAAAGGACTTATCCTTCATGGACTGTTACTTCAAGCATTTGGCAAGAAAAATCCCATTTCAAGAAAATACATTCACTTTGCATCACTATTCCTTATGACACATTAATATTTATGTGAAGCTCAGTGTAAAAACATTTTCACAGACTACATTGTTAAATATCGTACTTCAACTTATGCTGTACAATTCTTATGCTGTAATTCACCAGCTGGTTCATATTCAGTTGCTCTAAGTGATATTTTTCACCCATCTGGAGAAGGTGGGTGGATGGCAAATTCCCAGCCACTGCCGAAACACTGAAAATAAATCATATAATAATAATAACAGAAATACCTTAACTATTTTAATGTGTGTGCCCTTGACAGGGATTTGAGAAAAACACTAAGTAGCTTTGATCATCTTGATATTGCCAGGGAGATAATGAATCTGGAGTGTACCGCCAACTCCATCTTACTCCTAAACCACAGCAGAGTGTTATGGCACTGCCACATTGCACTATCCAGGAAAAGTCACCACAAATTTACAGGAAATGTGGCAGGAGACACAGCTTAGAGTAAAGGTGAAGCACAAAGGCCAGCACATCTGCTCTGGGGGTGAGAACCAGCCTGTGCACATGCTGCTCACTGCTCTCCTATGGCCAGACCTGACCCCGGTGCCTGCCTGGGCCACCTCTGCTCATGGCTGGTCAGAGGAACTTGCTAAACATGTTAGAAGCCAACAACAAACAACTCTGCAAACAGCTGAAACACACCGAGGGAAAAGTTAGGACATGGTGGGCACCATCATCAGTTTGAGAAAGCCCCTACATGGAAACCCAGTGTAACTGAAGTAATTTAAGCTATGGTGTTCTGTATCAGCTAAGATCTCAGTTCAAATGCTTTAGATTTGGTACTCATTACAGCTTCACTCTGATGCCTAGCATGAGTGTTTCTGAGGCAGTAATTCCTGATCCATGCTAATGCAAATGAAAGGACATATCAATATCTCAAATGGATCCATGAATTGCCTTGGAAAAATAACCATATTGTTTTCTCTTAAGAAGAGTATCCTGAAAGTTTGAAAAAGAAGAAATTATAATTGTCTTGGACAAAGGTTTCTTATCTCTTATGTCCTCTTAAACTAACTGACAGTTCAAAGATCTTGAGCTAAGTCAATTCCACTAGAGAAAAAACACTGTACATTATTACAAATAATGGTAAAATTAATAGGAAGGTGGAGAAAGACAGGAAGAAAAACAGCGTGGCCCTTCTCACCCATTTGTTATTTTTGATAATACTTTAAGAAAATACAGTCACTGAAGTGTCATTGCCTTGTCTGCTGGGAGAAAGCACAGTACAAAAGGACTGCCACTCCCAGAGGAAGCTCAATCTGTAGTAGAGACACCTTTTCTACAAACAACTAAGCCTGGACCCACTGACCATCACTCCTTCCAACCAGTGATTATTGAAAATGAAGAGGGGAGGCCTTAGGGCAAGGAATTACTGAGATAACAGGTAATCTCTTACATCTAGAGATGAATGCCACACACTGTTAAATCCATCTGGAGAATGGGACACTGAAAGAACAAATTCTCCCAGTTCATCACCAAAATGCTGTGGCACTGAGATGCAGTACCCTAACATGGCATGGGGCCATGCCCAGCAGGGTCAGCACTGTGGGATGTGTTGGTCAGCATGTCCAGGAGGCCAGAGCCTGACAGGAGACAATGTGACAAATGAGAGCCCCTGGCCTTTGAAAGAATTTCCCTGATATAGCATTACATCCTTTCTTTCATCCCTGTGGACACCCAAAGGTTTAATAAATTTAAGAACCAAGGGAAAGGGAAAGGACCCAGGTGTGCCCCAGCCATGAGCTCTGCTGAGACTCAGTCAGGAGGCTGACAGCAGGGATGAGGAGCAAAGCCCAGACTTGGTGTTTTCTGCATAAACTGATATCACCCTGATCCACACACGGTGTTCGTCAATGAAAAGGATGCCTGCACCCTGCCCTCAGGCCTGCTCCTGTGCCTATTCTATTATAGGAAGGCAGCTATTCTATTATATCCAGTTTATTGATGGATTTACTGGATTTATGAAATCAGCTGGGGCAGAGAAGGAGAATAATCCAAGCTTTCAGCATTTAATAGCCTTTGAAGTGACTCATATTGGAAAGAAACTGAGCAAATTTCAACCTGCTCAGTTTTTTCACTCTAAGGAAATTAATGCTTTTATATGTCACACTGAAACAGCTTTTTAATCTGGGAATTCAGGTTAAAATAAGATAGGCACATTTTATGTGAACATAAATAAATCTCTGCAGTATCCGTTAAGGCAATATTTGTGCCTTGAGGCATATGACATTTTCAATTCAGAACTTCCTTTATGGGGAACAAACAAGCAACAATAAGATAGAACAAGATATGCCCTGGGTCTGCATAATGCCATGGGTGAGCAGTGAAGAGAGACACCATTTTCTGTACTCCAGAAAGAGAATTTATTTTCTCATGGCACAGGTCCATTTAGGTTTGCAATAGACCTGAGACACACAAAAATCTAAGATTTTACAAAAGAAAGCATCAGGCTGTAACCTCTGCTCATTCCTCATTGGATATTATCAATTTATTTTTAATTTCTAATCTAATAGTTTGTTTTAATATTTTGCACTGATTTATTTATTACAATATTTTTTCTTAGCCTTTAAGGAATCCTTTGAGAGGATTTTAAATGGAAGCTTTCAAGTGGAAGCTTCAGTGAATACTTGCATTGGAGCTTCTCAAAAGAAACAATAATTTCATTATTTCTCCCAGGGCCTGAGGTGGCTTGACAGAGGCTGAATGTACTCCCATGTATTGATCACTGAATGTACCCTGCTTGTCAGCACTGAGATTTTCTACAGTGAGCTGCACAACAGTGACACAAAATGCAGAGTAAACAATTCACTGCAAGAAGATTAGGTCTGAATTCCTTTAAAAGGACACATTGTGGTCTTCCCCTAATCAAAGTCATGCATCAATTAATAGACATAGATGTTCTCTGGTTCATTGCAGAAACAAAGCTTTCTCTTCCAGAGTTTTTTAGGAATGGGCTTCTCTTCACCCAGCTCTCTTCTCCCACTGCTTCTGTTGTGTTGTCTTGGCCTACACTAAAACCCATCTGCTCCCTGTGGAAGTCCTGTGTTCTCCAGTGTCCTTGCAGTGAGAGTGGCCTCTGTGCTGGGGTGCAGCATCCCCAGGCGTGGAGAGATGCTTTATATAGGGTTTCCTTTTTTCTATAACTGCAAAGCTTGGCTTCACCCCCTTGCCCCTCCCAGGATATTGCTGACTGTGAGGACCTCGCCCAGGCTCATCCATTGCTGGACACGATCACACAAACAGCTTTTTTGTTCTTTGCTCACACTGTGCTCCTGGCATAATCCCCGTGAAAGCAGCTTGTTTCAAGTGTCACTGGGGTTATTTGGCTTTCATTGCTTCCCCTCTTCTTCTCTCCCCTACTTCCATCTTACAACCAGAGCATCTTTTAGACTCCATTGTGCTGATCATAGTTTATTTAGGCAGGATGTAGCAAAGTTGAAACCTCCTTATTTTTAAACAAAACATATTTAACAGATGAACCATTTTGAGCTGTAATATGAGGGAAAAATCAAACATTCTTGAAAGACGTCACTTCACTCAGTCAATATTGTTTGATTCTTTTCTGAGCATAAACAAAAAACAGCCTCAAGTTTGCTTAAAAAAATTCTACAACCTCTCGCTTCTAGCTTTTCAACTATTTTATCATATCTCATATCTCACTTTTAAGCTTTTCTTCAAAAACATGACTGCAATGATTCATTAAAAAGCTAACTTAGGATTATTAAACAATTACATTATTCCAAGACCTTAAAATTAACAAAAAAACCCAAAACACCTATTCAAAATTTATACCATCACATTTCAACTTTTGGTTACACTTACCTCATTTAAGCTGTTAAATTGATCAGTTCCTTCTTTTGGTGAAATGCTTGTGTTCTGATCTATTCTACAAAACAAAATTTTAAAAAATCATTCAGTAGACTGCCTGTCTGTGCTGCAAATATATAGCTTTTTGTCATGTGTGTATATAATTTATAAATTACAGAGTAAGTTTGTTTTATTTTAAAAATAACATTTCTATAAAAATAGCATCTCTATTTTTTAACTCATTCAAAACAACAGTGATTTTACTGGAATCCTAAATAATACATTTAAACTGTTAATGAAGTCCTGAAAACTATGACATTAATATCTGGGCTCATTCTATCATGTCAGAAAGTTCTACAGATGTATGATATCGGTCTTGATGAGCTAAAAGAGTTAAAGCCAAGAGAATCTCAAACATGTGCTTAAATCTAAGCACAATTTGTCATACATGCTTTAAACTGGGAACAAGAGATTTCCCATATCACAGCCATAAAGAATAAATTTCCCATATTTAAATCTGATGGCATTTCACGCTCCCAATCTTCAGCTTTCTGCTTTTGCAAATGTCAGAAAGGCCCCAGGCTCCTGGAAATCCTCTAAGAAAAATGTCCACGTTTTCTAGTGAGTGTCCCTTTGCTGCCATCAGAGATGTCCACACCTTTGGTTTTCTCTCAGTGTATTGCTGCTTCTCCACATGGGAAGAAGAAAGGAAGGCCCAGCATTAGTGAGGGCAAATCTCTTCCCCCTGCCTGTGGCCACTGAGGAGCTGTGGCCCATCCAGGCAGACAGGGCCCACACAGCTCCCAGTATCAGGGATAGGTACTAATTCACTACACCAAGGAATGAAACCAAAGGCTGAAAATATCTGCCCGCAGATTGAGCCCCCAACAGCCTCTCACCACCTCTCTGTCATCCCCAAAACAAGCTGAGGCTTTCCACATGTGATTTCAGAGCCTGATGTGGCTGTACCACAAGCTGGCTCTTGACTCAGGGGAAGAAAGAAAACTGTCTCAGAGAATGCGGTATGTCAGTGCTGAGAAGGTGGTGATGGCCAGCAGACATCTGCTGGCCCCCAGAGACTCACTCAGAGATGTGATCAAACCCAACACAAAACCCAGATTCCTTTGCACAAAATAATTCGTATTTTTCTGGGCTCAGAGTCATCCCAGCAAAAAGAAATGGCTGTAAAAGCCTCTAGAGACCTCAAAATCAGAACAGAAAGATGCAGAGCTGTTTGTTGTAGCTCTTCCTGGATTTGGGAGGTGTTTCAAGACTGAAAAGATGGTTATACCACTTCTCTCACCAAACTAGAAACATTAGGTAGCTATACCAGGGTGAACCAACCACTTGGCCCAAAACAGAATCCAAGATGTGCAATTCCCATAGGAACAGAAATGAGTCATGAGAACAGCAAAAGGACTAACTTAATAGGAAAGTGAAATATTTGTAGTTTGCTTTAATAACATGTAAGGAGGCAGCTGCAAGGCTAAAAACAGCTGAAGAACTAATTCACTAATGAAGAAAAAATATTTAGGGTGATTCATTGCATTTAACTAGAGTTACACATGAAGAAAAGGATGAAAACTGTATGTGTTAGATATGTACACTTCTGGTAGTCATTTTGCACTCCTTCAGGGTGCATAAAAGAGCAAATTGGAGCTTTCCTTAGTAAAATAAAAAAAACAATTTTTTTTTAAAAAATATAGAAACAGACAGTAAATGCTAGCAGAATTTTGTACAGGAACTGTACAAAGTTCTACATCATTCACAGCTGTATCACTCACGAGTCTTGCACCCTGGAGTGTAAAAGGTTTACAGCAGCCATGAGGTACCACCTCTTTCCTTCAGCTTGATATTCTTGCCAGCTGTTTTAGGATTCCTTTGATCTTTCATTTTACTGCTCCTTTTACACTAGAAATGTTGGAGTAAGATGCTCTTATTTATGCATTCTTTGGATTCTTTGGAGATGCTGAAATCATTAAGGTGAGTAACCATTTTTGTGTGATGAGCACTTGCATTTTCAGTCTCATGCGCTGAGCTGATCTTAATCTACAAAGAGAGTTTTGGGGTGTGCTTTTTCATTTTCACCAGATTAATTGCTCTGCTAGGCAAATGCAGTTTTTTGATTGTCACCAGGCAACACAGGGCTTACAATTTAATAACTATAGTTTGGATCCTACTTTCATTAAAAGTCAATCACAAAATATCCATTAACTTCAAAAGCAGCAGGAACAAGCCCAACTTTTCTATCTGTGATGAGTACATTAAAATTATTTCAGGCCTTAGCTTAAATTTTGAATAACTGCAGGCACCTTTATTTTGTATAATTTACATCCTGTAAAATAATGAAAATTAAATTCTCTCTGTAGCTACTACTCAGATATATGTCTTTCACCCTCCTTTATAGACTCTGGCTTTGGCAGAATTATCCCTTTCTCCATGACAGAGATGGAAAAGATGCAATAACTAACATGTACATTTGAGGCTTGTGGCTATAACAAAAAAAAAAAACCAAAAACCAAACAACAACAACAACAAAACAAACCCCACAATCTAAATTCTAATTATCATAACAGAGCTCCTACCAGACTTCCAGGGGGAGATAAATTTGTATGAGCACTGTGCTGCTTAAAACCAGATCAGGTCATGTGAATTTTTGAATTATGCACAACATTACCTTTAAACCTTCATAAAATTCAAATAAAACCACATAATTTTAAAAGCTGGGGAAAATGTTTGAAGATAACCTAAGCAAATCCCAACCACATTTTCTCTGTGAAACCCAGAAAGGAGCATTACATTTTGTAACTCTCAAATCTCACTCCAGTCCAACTCTGACCACACAAACCTATCCCCAGGCTATTTATGTGTTTATGCACCACAATGCCACACGTGTGCAGTATCTTGGCATTGGTGATGCCAGGGTAAGTCCTGCCCATCAACCTCACAGTATTCTGTGGGATGAAACTCCTTTTCCAGAGTCACCTTCAGTCTATCCTGCCCCAATACTCCTCCCCTGTGTCCAGTCCGAGAGCCAGTTCCACCCTTCCCACTCCAAGAGTGACCTAGAAGGTTAACAGCTCAGAAATGGAAGTCTCAGTTCCCTGTCAAGGGGCGGATGCAGCCTGTCCAGGGATACAGCAGACCAGCTCACAGAATGGCAGAACACACAACCAGCACCCAGAAAACAGAAGGCTCCTTCCTGAGACCTTCCCAAATGGCAGAAAACATTATCAAATCCAAATGCCTCAACATGGGGCTGCAGGTGGATGCTCCAAAAGCACACCTATGACTCCTTAGAAAGCAATGCAGAACAGCAACAGGCTTTGGGATGAACGTAAAGTGCACACCTCAACCGAAGAAAAATCCACCTTGAAGAGCCCAAAGGCACTCCCTGGGCAGCCCCTGAGTGCTGGAACAGGAGGGCAGACAGAGAGCCAGTGCAGCAGTGCCTGTCTCGTTAGTCCCAGCCTTTATGCAACCCAGCCAGCACTTGTTATTCTTACTATGAGCAGCTGTTACTCAGCAGGAACAGTCCTTACTGGGGCTGCAGCAAAGAGCTGTTCTTACCTTCCTCCTCTATCCTCTCCCCACCCCGCTTTTGCCTTTTTTTCTTTAATTGCATTGCAACCCAAAAGCTTGCCCAGAGGCAAGCCTTGGTACAAGAAGTATCACTGGAACCATAAACATGGATATTTTAATACCAACCACTCTGATGAAATTGTTCTTAGGAATCGGTCAATCATTTCCCAACTTTTTCCCTGCTCACCTGGCTGCCTGTGCAGGTGAGGGAATGCAGCCTCTCAGGCTCTGCCTCAGCCATGCAGGTCTGCATGCAGACATCAACACTCCTGCAGCTTCCCTGCTGCCTCCCACTCATCTCTGAGTTTCTCAGCAGAAAGCCTGGAAACTGCAAGAGTTCTCACCTGAACTGCACTCTCAAAATATACCTGTCTTGCAAACTTAAGTACTGAAAGCCTTGCTAGAGCTAGGCCTCCACTCAGGGAAGCACAGAAAATTTGGGAGGCTCTGGCTAACCCCGGGATCCAGGGCAGCCCAGAGATACCAGCATTTCCACTTCTCCTGCAGAACAATCACCATCTGACAGCAACCACCACCCTACAGCCTCTGCCAAAAATAGAGTTATAGAATTGCAGAATAGGGACCAGCCCTGGGACCAGATAAGCCCTGTTAAATGAAACCACTTCATTCCCAATTTATTTGGGGAATGCTGAAGAGAGGGAACTTTGAAGAACTTTCCTTTGGCAGAAAACTTCACCCCAAACTGTAGTTCTGAATTCCACACTGACTTGACATGCAGCCTTCTCTGAAGCATTGACCTTCCCACTGCCCAGGACTGCTTTGTTTCAATATCTTCTCTCTGTTACAGGCATCTGAGGAAAACACCAGGCTCTGTTCAGGTAACTGCATACAGCCTACAACCCACTCCAGTTTTGCTGATTGCCTTTGAGAAGGCAACTGGCAGGGGCCAGTTTGTAATCCTGTGTATTGTTCCATACTGGCTTTTCTAGTCTCTGTTAAAAAAAAAATAAAAATAAAGGCAATTCCTTTATTTGTTCCCAGGACCTGCTTATAACTTTTATCTACCTTCTATCAAGGTGCAGATTATATTGCACTCATTTCCAAACCCAGCTGCACACAATGACCAGAGCAATATCCAGTGTAATCACTGGCAATAGTATTAGAAATTCATGGTCTGGAAAAAAGGTGTAAAGGTTTCCTTCCATGCAGATGCTGTTTCATCTACTAAATTGATACTGATGTTCATAAATCATACATGATAAACACCTCTTGAGCTTGAAATCCTTGCTTCACAGGTCACATACAGCTTAGCCAAAACCAAAATACTATTCCCTTATTCTTCTGGCTGCAAATCTCTTCAAGTCTACTCTTCCATTTCCCACAAATCCCACAAAACTTTTCCTTTATTGTTTCAGTGGTTACCACAAAATGAAAGTAAGCCCTCAAAGAAAATACACACTTCTAAGTCATAATTCCATGGATTGCTGCTCTTACATGGCCCAGTTTGTTCTTCTCTGTAACACTTCTGTTTATGAGCATCCCTTGTTAGAATATCCTAAACGTAGATTTTGCTGCTCAACAGGAACTGTACTGGAAAGTTTTTCATATTTCAGCAGTCTTTAAGCCATATTAGGACAAGTTAAAATGGTCTCTTTTTTTGGTGCCTCGCACTCACCAGAACAGATTTCTTAAAAAACTCTGTAGAGTTCAGAGGTATTTCAACCTTTAATCCTCAATGAGCCTAATGGGCTATAGCCGCCTGCAATTAAGTTAAAGCAGAAGTAACAACAGGATGCACTAGAAACAATTAACCTTGATCCTTCATTAGAGACAAATAAGTCCTTCTTCTCCCATGCTACCCCCTACACATCTGATATACAGAGAGAGGTGTATAGGGACACCCCTGCAGCAGTATGTCCCTCTCCTCCAAAAGACCAGAGAACTTTTAGTCTGCAGGCAGGTGCAGTGTCCCAAAGCATCACTAGTTTTACCAGCAGCCCAGCAAAACCAGAGTAAGACAGTGGGTTTTGTGGTGCTGGCAGATGTTCTGTCCAAATCTAGCTATGCTTGCTGCCTGATGCCAACACTGAATGTTTAGCCTCTGCATGTCCCACAGCAGACAAGGCAGAAAGCAAGGCAAGACATCATCCCCTGGCAGCAGTTTCACAGCCTGTTGCTTGAGTCAGTGCTGTGAGCCTGCTGCAGCAGCCAGAGAGCCGTGTGAGCTGACACATGGACTCTCACTGCTGTGGCCCTGCCAAGGCTGTCTGACAGCACAGGGAGGGGGCAGCTGGTAGTGGTGACCCTCAGGAGTCACCAGACACAGCAATCCTCATACAGAAACTGGGAATTCCAGTATAGGTAACCTGCCACAGCTGGGTGGTGGGAGTGTCATTTCAAAGACAATTAAAATAAAAGCATGCAGTGTGTGTGAGGCCAGAGACCACAGGTTAATGCTTGTTTATGTTTAAAGTTCTTTATTTGAGAATAAAGTCACCTCTTTTTTTTTTCCTCATGTAATCAAACTGAAAAATGACAAGAGTTGGGGTCTGATCACTGTGCTTTCACAGCACTTAGAATGGTAAATCCAGGCACCATTATTTAACAAATTTATCCCTTGTGGACAGCAGACTTTCTATGGAGGTACCATGGTGTTAAACAAAAATAAATAGCATAGTGAAAAATGGTTAAAAACAGGCAGACTAAAAAGGCCAAATTGTTAAAATGGACAGGGGAACTTGGCTGCAGCTGCTGTTTTATTCATGCACTCTCCACTCTGGTTCCTATCTTTAAAGTCTGTGTCTTTCATCATGTTCCTTTCAAAATTAACCAGTTATTTTACTACCTACCCATATGCAAACATCCCACCAGCAGAGCCACTGGGTAGATCTGACTATCTGACACCACAGTCAGCTCCTCTTTACATGAAGTCCATGGGATGTTTTCCTCGCATAAGAATGCCAGAAAAAGAGAAGGCAGGCTTCCTGATTAGAAACACTTCATGACATGCGGTGTTTCAATTGCACATGCAAGCATTGGAGGGAAAAAGCACTTTGCTGTCCAAGCTAATTAAATGCTTTTTCGTTCTGCTACACCTTCCTTTGAGTTCCAAATTAAGATCATTTACAGTGTTGCCTCCTAAAAGCTGTAGAGAAGGCAACCAATTCATGTCACATAGAGCACCAAAGTGCCATTGGATGACAGCTGTCACTGGCTGTCCCACTCCTGACTGCAAACAAATCTCGAGCAAGTGAGCTCTAGCTGTCAACCAGCTGTGCCCTGAGCATCCCTGGGATGGACTGCTGCTGCTTCAGACCCCCCGAAGGCAGCCAGACTCTCTGTCATAGAGCACCAAGGCTGTCATGCACATCAAGATGAGGAGCAGAGACCTGGCTCACCTGAAAAAAACTCTGTGCACAGAAAAGCAGAGCCAAACTGGCATCTGAACATGGGAAATTTGTAAAGCAGTGCCCCCAGATTTAGTAAGGACTAAATCTTGTCCTTAGGACACATCTTCACTGGTCAGTTGGGTGATTTGAAACCCCATTTTTAGCCTTTTGTGTGGCCATGATAGATGAAAATAAAAACTGTGACTTCCAATACTTACCAGAGCTAGTTCCCTCATCACCAGAAGAGTTACCATCCATGAGTTACCATCTGCCATCAAGACTTGCTTAATGCCAGCCCTGAACACACAGTGCCCCTCCAGCACCAGAACAAGCAGAGGTGCCACAGAACCCAGAGTCTAAACTGTACACAAATGGATACCCTTGCTATAATCAGGTGTGCATGTTCTCATTCCCATTTCTCAGAGAATGCAGCTCTGAGACAGAGAAGTAATTCAGCACCGGAGGGAAAAGAAAGAAGCAGAGAAGTATTTTTGAAGCTTGGCACAGAGGAACAGAAGTTTCTAAACTAAGGATGTTCTTTCTGCTTCAGATGTAAGGGGTTTAAAGAATGATGAAATTTGCATTCTTATCTTTATCCCTTCCGCTTTCTCCAAACAGTCCTAGATATATAAATATAGAATACATTGCCAACAAGAGCCAGGAGTCTGAATATTTTATGCAGAAGGCAGCAAATGAATTAGCCTTTCCTACAGTTAATCAGAAGTGAAATGTGCTGTGTTATCCCAAGTCTTACCTTGGTTGGAATCTCACGACTGCTTCCTGGCATTTCAAAGCCACGTTCTGTGCATAGTTATTAGCTGAGGATCCAGCCTTCCCCTGCCACTCCGTGAGGCCTGGCAGTGCACACTCCAGCTCCTGCACAAAGAGAAAAAAAGAAAAGCTGAATGCACCCTGTCAGTACCAATCCAATCTTAGCTAAGTATTTTCCTTCAGGAAAAAACTTGCTCCATGAGACCAGATGCTGGTTGAGGATCTTTGTTATTTTTCGGTATTACTCTGGAAACAACTGGAGAACACAGAAGATAAAAGGTTCTAAACAAAGTAGTATGTAATTTTACTGGAAAACAGTTTCTGAAACCAAAGCAGGCTTTTTTCTGTTTATTACTTAAATAACAGATGTCAGCTTCAGAGCTAAGAGGTTCTATACAAAGAATTCACTTGAAATTATTTACTCACATGTCAATAAGATTTTATTACTTGGGTATCATCAAAAAGAAGTCTGGCTGAAAAAGGCACATGCAGCTCACCTAAATAAGGTATGGAAAATTTAACCATTTGCCTCTTTCCCTTCCCTAGCATGGGTGTAGCCTTATGAATAGAGTATTACTCTGGGGGGAAGGAAAGGCAGTGAGGGGAAAAAAAACCTCACATCACCCAATCTGCTACACAGGAAAAAAAAAAAAGGCAATTAATCCAAAAAACTGAGTAAAAGAACAGGAATGAGAAAAGTATCCATTTTAGTCCAAGCTTTTGAAAAACAGTTGTAGGGCTGTAAAAAGATGTGTTTGGCACATCTTAGTTTCCTTACCTATAAAATGGTTTGCAATATTTCCTTTGCATTGCAATTCAATAAATTAACAAAGACCTTTGAAAATGTGATCATCAAAGTGGGACTTTTTTTCATACCTCTTTATTAGCTTTTGTAACCCAATATTTTAGTTTAATAGTTTAAAAAATTAAAATACAATGTGCTCTGCAAAACAACAGAGCTCCCTTCCCTGCTAAAGCAATATACCTGACTTTGCTCCAGTTTCAAAGCTTGGTTGGATGCATGGAAGTCAAAAGTTTGGATACAGCTCTTCAGACGGGAACTTTCAGAGCAGAAGGAGCACAGCAATTCCATGTGCTTTCTCTGCTGGATGAAGGGGAAAGCTGAGAACAAGAGCATGTGCTGGCAATAAGCCTTTGCTTGCAGGCTTGATCTTTGAGGACTGGGTGGCTTTTGGTTGTTTCTGTATTTTTTTTTCTCTTTTATATGTTTGTTGCTGCCCATAAATCACGTCATTAGGGTGTTAACAAGTAAACTAGGGAAACACCCTTGATGGAATCGCTTTTTCTAAACAGCAGTGAAATACTGATGTGTCACAGGCACCTACAGCAGAGCCCCATCTTCTAATGCAATTTTGTTCCTTTTTCACTAAACAGGGTGACTTCTACAATGAAGTTGCATCATAATAAACATTAGCAGAGTATACCCAGAAACTGAAGTGAAACTTGCAGACTGCCTGATGTGTTCATGTGTTTTTGCAGCTGATGTATCAACATCAGCTTTGGCTTTTTGATTACTGCGCCCTTAAAAATCACAATTTTAATGTCAAATTATTGGAAATTCTTTGACATTCAAGCAATTTTCACACTTCATTTATACTCTAAATACAGAACTTAACTCAGCAGTTTTCAGCCTTCTCATCTCTAGGCACTGACTGTCAAGCCACCATGTCATTTTCATAGCCATTTACCTTCATAATAAAACTTTAAAGATGAATTTTTACTGTCCCTGCGTATTAGCTAGGAAGTTTACCATCCTTTTGTAAATATGTCCCAGTATCAATAGGGAATTTGAGGTTGATTCATTCAAGAATCCATACTCATGACTGTGCCCCCAAAGGTGAGTGACAGGAGAAAGGATTGGGAGAGGAAAGCAGACTTTCTATTCCTCACCATCTGTTCTCACACTGACTTCCTGGAGTATGCATATGCTTCCTCACCTCTTCAAGTCAAATAAATCCTAATTCACTTTATTTCCTATAGATGGGTGTTGCAAAATTGCTAAGGAAGCTCATGGAACCATGGAAAAGATGAAACCAAATGGCTGGAGTACAGCAGTGCAGTCACATTCCAGCAGCCTCCTGTCTTCCCATACTCTGGAAAGGTCAGAGTCTGTCTGCCTCCAGAGACAGCCCCTGTCCCCAGGGAAATAACTGCAGGCAACATGCAAAGTACAGCTTTATTCTGGTGACATTTTGTCATCTGATAAGTGGTCAAGTGAAGCCACCTGATGCTGCTCTTTTATTACACTTGGGTTTTTTAATCATCAGTGTAAATCTAATAACCTTTTCTTCATGATGACCTAAGACACATGACCACAGGGCTACACTTACACCAAAAATATCAGAGGCACAGGAATCACACTCCAGCTGAGAGCTTTGTGAAGCTCAAAATCCTCAAGCTGGCCATCTTTCCTCTACTTGATCACAGCTGTCTGTTCCCTCTCAGTGACCTTTCTACAGTGGAAACCCCTTGGATTCTCACTACTAGAACAGCACACAAAATGGTTCCCATCCAAACAGACTTTAATCTTTCCAACACACGCAGCAAACATTCATCTCCTAATAGCTTCTTCTAATTTTAAAGGGACAATTCTCTGTAAAAGCAACTCAGAGGCTTATAAAACATAAGAGTGAATAGCAAACAGTTCCTTGGCTTATCAGAGCAACAGATTTAACAGAGATTCTGTCACTGCTCTGGTGTCACTCTTTCTGATGCCACAGAGAAGTCAGGCTAGGAAAGTGAGGAGACTGCTGAAAAAGCACTCTGTCAATAATCTCAGGAGAACAAGGATGAGCAGTTTAACCATGATGTGCAGTGCATCCTGCTTTTCCTTCATAAATGCATATGCTCAGAAAATGCTGTTTGACTTCATTTATCCCACCCAGTGGCTTAGTGGCAAGGCGTTTCACCAAGGAAGGTTCATGCAGTTACAGTGCTTCATCACTTCAATCTTTCCTAATTCAAGCCCTTGAGTCATGTGAAAATTATCTGCCTGGCACCATCTTTCCTTCCAAAGGCTGCATACTTAAGTCACACTGGTATTTTATGGCAGTCTAATTATACACTTAAAAAGTTTCCCATGAAAGAATTTCACCATTTCCAGTTAACCCCTTAGGGCCACATAAAATGCCACAGAGCAGCAAATCTGTACTGTATTGGCTTTTGTTGGGTGAGAGGTACAGGCAGAACACACACAGGGGGCTCAGAAGAGGCTGAAAAAGCAACAGATGACCTATGAGACAGACTTTGCCCCATTTACTGCTTCTTCATGACTTTTCCTCCTGATCTATCTCTACTTGCTCTTCACAGGGCAAAATTCCCAAGATTTTTTTCTGTTCAGATGATAAACATGCACACCTCATCTCCCTGCAGGTTAAATAATATTTCCTAGTAATGCACACACACAAAAAACAGTTATTGTTTTATTTCTGGATGAGCTCCAGAAAAACAGGCAGGAAGCTTAGGGCAAGAGTTTGACATTGATATTCCGAAAGAGACTGTGATAATACCGTTTGCCATTTGCTTTTCATTTTCCATCAGGATTCAAAAGGGCAGTTCTCACTTAGAAGGTAAGACATTCTGTTTAAAATTATGAAATCCCATTCTAAACTTGGTCCAAAATAATTCCTAGTCTATGATAAGTTTGAAGCACTTCAGAAAGAGTTCTGCAAATTTCTATCCACAAATAAGAAGAGAGGACAGACAAAACAGTAGACAAATATGTTATACAACAAAGAAACTATGGAAATATCGTCATCTGTATTTGTGTATGCACAATTTTATGTAAACACAGACATCTGTATTTGCAGATGTCGGGCCTTGTGCCTACTGCAGACCAATACATTTATCAACATAAACACTAACTGTCTTGGATATGAGAATATTTCCATCTGAGGGGTTAAACCTGCACTAGAGCTCTGCCCCTTACAGCGCACATCCAACATGACTTGGGAAGCACCAGGGAAGAACAGAGGCATTTCCAGCAGCTGCTGAGCAGTGGAAGTCTGGAGTCAACAGAGCAAATGTACCTCCAGAGACAGCAGCAGAAGCTTCCTCATTTCTAGTCTTCCTTAATACCTTTTACAACACTTACAGTTCTGCTCCCCCCAGCTCAACCTAGGAAGATGGTGGACAGTAGCACTGCTACTGCATACTGTCTTCATGGTGTGAACTTACTATTTAGACATGAGAAAAACAGAAATTAATATTAAGGAAAACCATGAAATCTCTCTATTTGCAGCCCAAATACCAGTGTCAGAGATCCTTGATCAAATAAAAAAACCAGAAACTGTCTAATCCAGTGCTGCAGCTACCTAGTTTTGTATTTGGTGCAAGGAAACACAGGAAAACTGAGGTGAAATATTTGCACGTCTTCAGCTATGCTCTCCACTCACTTCCGAAAGCAGCTGCAGCACAACCCTCTCTGCAATTCCCTAGCAGAAATAAACTGTTATTGCAGGAGGGTACTACAGACTGCAGGTCCCTGGAAATCTCGGTAGATAATTGCAGGATCTCAAATCACACCATGAATTACCAGGGAGTCCCTCTTTGCACTTCAAAAGTTACTTAGACATTGTGCCACAAGCCTACCCCTGGTAAGTTTATTCCTTACCTGACTTTCCTCATGGCTTTTTCCATTTTCTAGCTTTACAATGGGCTTAGGTTTCCTCAGCTTTAAGTTGCCCATTTCAGGCTTTAGAGCGCAGTCAATCACAACCTGCTGCTTGTGCTGCTGAGTGTCTTGCAAAGGCAGCTGCCTTTCCTCTAAAACAGCAGAGTTGTCCGGGCAATTTTCTTTGTTATCATTGTCTCTATAAGAAAATAAAATTGAAATGCATCAGGCAGGATTTCAGACAACTGTCAAAACATTATGAAGGAAGAAAAGCAACAAGCTCTTAGCTGTTTATGGCATATCACTTTTACTAAGTTTAGTAGTCTACACATCAGTAATGGATCTAAACTACTGTTAGCATTATTACACACTAAACGGTGGAGCTACTTAAATGCTAGCTTTAGAAGCACTCTTGGGCTTCAGGCCTACAGTTCACATCCCCCAAATAAAATCTGAAACTGTCTTTTTCATGCAGAAGACTTCCCCCACCCAGTGATTCACAGTGAGCTATAATCTCACAAAAATATCATCACAGACAGTAATTCCTCTCTACAACATACTTCCCTTCTGACAGTCTCTGGCTTTGAGGGCCATTGCACAAAGGGAAGGAGGAAGTCACTCAAAGTAAGGTCTGAACAGCCAGAGATGTGTTTGGAGAAAACATCCTCCTGGTGTAAGAGCACACCTGGTGTCTTAAACAGTCACTGTTACTCATGGATGCTTAATCTGGGATCTGGGACAGACATTTTCAATCCCCATCCAAACTACAATGTGAGAGCGCTCTCCAAGGAGACCTTGCTAGTGTCATCCACACACAGTCACTCCAGCCTTAGCCTGGTTTCATGCCTTTCACTGGGAGCATCTCCGTGGCACCACGAAGTTACCGCAATGCAGAAGGCAAGGTTTCCTGAAGAGCTGGCAGCATGAGCTGGGCAGCATTGCTGCTCCAAAATCCCTGGCTGTAGCTTGGTTTTCAGATGGTAGCTTCAGCTGGTAGCATCCTAATGGTTAGCTGGGAGATGACCTCTCTCCTGGTGTGAAACTTCCACAGCTGAGGGAGTCAAGGGCTGTTGAATTTAATCCTTGAAATTTAATTTTTTTTTTTGCTTTTTTCAGAAAGAATAACTTGCTAGTTCAATGTTTTCTCCTAAGGATTATGGGCTGCAAAACTCACTTTCCATCTGCAGCCCATCAGCATCCAGATGAATGCTTGCAGGGTGCCTATGGAGTTGAATACCACTGCTGCCCATGCCTTCTGCAAGTGTGCTCCAAAAGGCAGTTGTTAAAGTTACAGCTTTATAGCCCACAGGCACTCCAACAATGTGCACAAGTGTCGCTAATTTTAAGGTATCATCTGATTTTTAAATCTTCCTGAAAGCCTAAATTGCATATATAGCCATTAGAGAGGCATGCCTCAAGAATACTTCAATTAAATGACAATTTGAAGGATTTTTTTTTCCCAGACACACTCAGCAATGAGCATATCCTTGCACAGTTGGAAAACTCTGCTTACTAGTGCTTTGTATCAGCTGCTGTATAGTAAAATTAAGTGTATAAACACCACAGCTGCATCTGAATGACAGGAGTATGATGTGAAGTTAATACAGACCATAATATATTTACTTATATAAAAGCAACAGTAGTTAATCTTTATATTCATCACACAAAAGTACACAAGATAAATACATGTTTCCCAGAAATACTAGCAGCTTTTTCATTCGCTTGAGAATAAAGGTTTCTTTATAATGGTTTAACAGAAGCAGTCACGGCTTCATTTGCTGCCAATGGATTTCAAAGTTTGCAGGAGAGTACCTGGGACTGGAGCTGCCTGCTTGATCTTCATGCACAGAGCCTGAATACCCGTCACACCTTGAAAATGAATACAAGATAATTACAGATCTTCTGCCAGCTGCAGAAACTTAGCTTTTAGTAACATTACAGTGCAGCTCAAACTATAAACACATTTCTTTTCCTCATGCTTTAGTTAAGGTCATTTAATACCATAGCTGATTCATGAGCCTTCAAATCTCAGAGGGAGAAGAGGATTTGAGATCTTCTTGTGTGCAAAATTTGGCATATCATTTTTCATACAAATGGAAATAATTACAAGCAATGTGGATGTAACCATAAAAAACACAGGAAAATTACAAGGAATTCTGTATTCTAATTGCTTAGAATATACTTCACATTAACCTCGAGAATAATTAGACACAACTGAAGATGCTTTTCTCCCAAACTCACAAAAATATTAACTATGGTAGAGCAGTCACCTTTTGTGCATCAGGAAAAGGAATCCCCAACTAAATTATGAAGTGAGAGTTAGTCTTAAAAAGTGAACCAGCACTATTTTTTAAGATGCCTGAACAATTATAATCAATTACTTCCTTTAAGTTACAAACAAAATAATTGTCCTAAGGCTGCCTAATCAAAAGAGAAGTCTGGATAAATATGCTAAGCCACAAGCAAAGTGTGGCTTAATTTTGCAGGGTGATTTAATCTGCAAAGCCCATGAGCAATCTTTCTTCAAATAAATATGCATCCATAAGCATGCATTCCTAAAATATGCAAACACTGAGCCTGGTAAAGTCAGGGTCCTCTGCTCACCCTCAGTTCATACTCACAGGGCACAGACATTAAGGAGGCCTGGATCCCTTGAAGTTTTCTGGCAGAGGAATCTCTTCATTATGGGGGAAGCAGCCTGTACTTTTGCTGACTTGTAAAATTTTGAGAACTGCCCCACTTAGAAGAGAGTACATTAAGTGACACATTCATAGCTCTGTGTTGCAATTTGATGGCAAGGGTTTTAATATATTCCTCTTCCCCACCAGTCTTCTGCTGGTGTCTATATCAAAAGTCAGACTGCAGCAGAAAATATTTAAAGGGCCACTCAAGTGTTTACACTTCCTGAATACATCAGCATATGCATGAAAGCATTTGCAGCTTACAACTGGAGCAGAGAACTACAGTGGCAAATCACCCTAATCACACAATATTCCTGCAATGAATGCAGCTTTCCCCACATGGCAAAGTGGGATGATGGATGGAAGACAGGGCCTGATGTGCTAAATGGAAAAATTCACTGTAGAAACCTTGTTGCCTCTGGATGTCAGTCACACCTTCCCCCCTGGCCAGTATCTGACTACCTCATGGGAAACAGCAAGGGGTGGGCACAGGACACACTGGGGGTTTGAATAAGGAAGCCCAGTGTGAAAGGAACCAGGAACCTGTCTGTAAAACTAGAAGGAATATCTAAGAGGGAAGAAAAAACATAAAGAAAATGCATTGTGAGGAGAGAGTGCCAAGGTCAGAACTGGATGGCAGAGCTCCTGGCACAGACACAGGAGAAGGAGAAGGTGCCACCAGGTGGGGTGTGCACGATGGGCTAAGCCACAGCCAGCAAAGTCCAGGCATCCCCTAAAGGGAGAAACTCTCCCTTCCTGGGTGTGCCTCAGAGAGAGGAGGTGGGAGGAAGCAGTTCTGACACCAGTTTTGCTCTCCCCTCCTCTCACCAGTCACCTCACTTGGCAGCCCTCAGTCCTGAAAGACAGTCTTGGCCATGGAGAACACACCCTGGGGGCAAAATAGATGGCTGAGCACAAGTCCAGTGGCCAAGCCAAGTCCAGTTAAGGAGCACTCTCCTTAACAGGGGGAGCTGAGCTGGCTGTAAGGAGATGATCTCAAGAGGCAGAGGCCCTAACTCAGCATACAGCAACTGATAGGAGCCATAAAACAAGACACAACCTATAAACAACGTGAGCATGACAAAATGCATTTGAGTAACTGGATGGCAGCAGACAGAAAAGATAAGCAATAATAAGTCAAAGAATAAAATGACCATCACAAAATTTAAAATATCCTGAGGAAGTTCAGATGCAAAAAGATTTCCAACAGAAATTTTGTCCTGGTTATAAATAATAACCAGGAAGCTGAGAGCTCGCTCACACAAGATAGTGCTTGAGGCTAGGACCATAACAGGACCTTTAAAAAGATGAATTTGCAATATAATGCAAATATCCATCATTAAAGAATGGAGTGTTTTTACCTTGATTTCTTAAAGAAATGCATCTTCTGTGTTCATGCCACTTGTCTGCACATGTCAAAACAAACATCCACACCCTCCTTTTCTCTCGGCAGTAACTTGTAAGTCAAGTTGTCTAACTTTAGTTGTATTTAATAGACAGGGTGACATTCGAGAGTTTGGGGTTTTTTTGATAGTTTGTGGCTGTGTAGCAGAGACTTCCCATCGACCAAAAAAATGCAGTAGCATCTTCCTCACTCTTAAACCACCAGAGAATATGCCACAACAGCTTAAGGTCAGAAATCCAAATGGGTTGAGGCTTATATTGGGTAGGAACTGTCTTTTAACAAAACCAGTGATGTGAATCCTCTCCCTTCAATGCCAAATCCAGCTGCTGATTGATGGATATCTCTTCAAAGTAAGTACATCCACTATTGATCTTATGGCATGGGCCAGAGTCAGGTCAGAGATGGGATCCCAGCCTGGATGGAATGTTGCTGTGACTCTGGATAGTATTGTCTCTGTGTTTCTTCTCCGGGGCCTCTGGGTTAATGGGACCAGCTTCTTTAACTTTCTTCCATTTTCACCTTCCCACAGCAGCCATTTCAGAACAGAGTGAAAGCTGCTCCCTTTTGCTGACTTGACCTTTCAGATGCTCACGTGAACAGCTCCCAAGCCAGGCTGCATGCATGGCTTGCTGGGAGCTTTGCACCCCCAGGCATTCGCCTTGTCTGGAGAAATGTTCCTGAAAGTGCTGTACCACTGGCTTTGTATCGTTCAGGAAGCCCTGGCTTTGCCTTTGTCACAAATAAAGACAGAAATTGTTAAATGATGATGTCTAGATTTGCATGGAAAGCTCTCTATTTCTTCTGCTACATAAAAGTAAATCTATTTTTGTCTGTTTTCAGAGATGGTCAATACAAACAATAAGTGCTGAAATTACTAAGAACTCTGTATCCTCAGCAGCTCTCAAAAGCAGGTGTTGGGGGACAGCTCCAAACAAGCCTTAGGGATAGCACCTCTGGAAATCAAGTTTGTTCAATTGGACAATACTTTTCAGACATCATTGTTCACTTGCTTTGTTTTCTAAAAGCGCATTTCTACCCCTTTGTTTGGAAATATAAGATTAAAAATGAAATCCCACAAACAAGAACCAACAGCAGCTGAAATGAGGGAGATCCAACCCCTCTTCATCTCCCTGAGGCAGGGCTGACACCACACTCGCAGCTTTTATACCTGGGTTTAACATAAAGCCCCACAGAGAAAAGCCCTCACTTTCGGGTCCCAGAAACCTCAGGGCTGAGGCAGGCCTAGGGAGTCTCTACATGAAACGATGGATGCACTTAGGGACAGAGAAAAGGGAAGGAGAAAAACAAAATGAAAAAAAATATCTGTAATCTGGCTATTTTTCTGTGAAGAGGGGAGCAACCCATAATTTTACAGACCACAATTCATCACTTAACTAAGAGGAACATAGGAAATGAAAACAAACAAGCATAAAAGCAAACAAAAAACCTTCCACAATCATTAGCTTCAGTTCAATCTTTCCATATCTGCCTCAATCACACAAAAAGTGTGACTAAATTTAAATATTAAATAAACCAAGGAAATATAAGCAAAAAAAGCAAAGCAATATGAGAGAAAAATTATTTAGATCCCTTTGAAATATTACTTTTCCTGTAGAGGTTATGACAACATTTCAGGGTGTCTCAGGTGATTACAACTTGGCCTGCTTTCAGAATGTCCCCTGTCCCCACAGCACTCAGCAAATAGCTCACTGTCCAGCTGGGGTATTTTAGATTATGAGAATTTTAGCAGTGTAAAATTAACCTAATACACAAACAAATCCATATATCATTTTCCTCCTGAAAACAGCTTGGCTCCTTACTGCTGCAGAATCTTCCCCAAAAGCTTTTGAAACAATAAAAAGCATGCAAAATAACAATGCATACAGTACCAATATTGAAGTGATTAGACTAAAATAAGACAAAGGTCATTTCATTTACAATAGTTCCTAGAGGGTTTGCCTTTCTAACTTTTTAATGTCCACCCTTGTTCTGTTGTTTCCATAAAACAACAAGAAAAATCAACATATACATCCTTATGATTATGATATGTACAAAAGGCTATCTAAAGAGTTTATGGAATTGATAACAAAGAAATTACATTTTTGTTACTTAGCCTGTCTAAATAATGTATAGGGTTTTTTAAAAATATTTCCCAATTATTGTTTTTCCTAACAATGCTTGTGGTAAGTACAGGTCATGTGTCCTTAGAAAACATAAGCTTGTGTTTGACAGGATCACCTGTACCAGAAATGAGCAGTATTTTGACAGGAGGTTTATCTGACACTGAAAATCATGCACTTACGATAACATGTGTGATGTGCACCCAGCATATACTCTCCCAAAAAAAAGGTATTTCACTGCTAAACAGTCACAGAGCATTTAAAGGCAGCTGCTTTATGCAACCCTTCCCATATAGTCAATAATATTTTTAGATTACAGAAAACTCAATCAAAATATATGACAGATAGCTTGGGACTTCTCACATACCACTTACAATTATTCAGTATGGTAACTAAACTCATCGTTCTTGTTTAAAAATAAGGATATCTTTAAAGTGTTCACTTACTCTGCTAAAGCTGGGGTGTTGAAGGACTTATCCTGAATGCTGAAACAGAAACAAGAAAACATCAGATAAATCAGCGAGGCAGGCAGGCTCCGTGTATCCTCCTCAGTTGTAGGAACACATGCACAAACATGGCATTGCAAGGCACGTCTCTGTGCTCGCTCTACATGCACGGCTGTACCTTGGGCTGCTCTGCACATGCTCATAATCAAGGAACCACAGGGACTAATCCTACAACACTCAAAAAGCCCAGCCAGCAACATCCAGAATTCAGGCAAGGGTACAGGTAGACTGTGAGGCTCAGGTCATGATCTTTTATAGCTAAAACAGTGATGTTAATAAAAGCTTAGGTTTACAAACAAGTATTTAGTGTTCTGTCCTTTAAATGTTTGCTCCGTGTAATTGGCTCATCAAACATAGGGGGTTTTTTACTTAAATAAGGTTGCCCACTAAGCTGTCTGGAGGTTTTCTTGTTTAGTGGTCTCTTACCTGCTCAGCTCACAGTCAAACCCCAAGGGATTCTATGAAAAAGAAATCAGGTAGAATGGACAGTTCAAGTAGGATAAGGTTCTTAGGCTAACAGCAAGCAGTAAATGAAACTGTCCCTGTGAAAGGAATAGGCTGCTGTACTCCTGCAATAGAATGTTTCTGACCTGATGTAATACATTCAACAGGGTCAGCTCAGGATATTGCAAACTGCTGGGTTTGAGGAAGCAGTGGAATTCCCCTTCAAACAACACTCTCAAATCCAGTGAATACACTCTTGGATCATCCTGAAATATTACAGCAGCAAAAGAGAAAAAAAAGGGGGGGAAAGGAAAAAAAAAACAACCCCGACCAGCAAACAATCTCACTGCTGCATAGCAGAGATGGGATTTTGTTGTTGTTGTTGTTGTTGTTTGGGCTGGGGGAGAGAAAGCAAAGCAGGCAACGCCTTGCAAGCACTCCTGTTTATGACAAAGGCATCTCTCAGACGCCAGCATCAAGCTGAGAAAGGATAAAGAGAGGCACCTCCTCCTCCTCCTCCTGCCCGCAGCAGCAGCTTGTGCCTCTGCGTGGTGTTGACACACATTTCCCCGGCAGCAGTGGCAGCCAGGAATCACAGCCCTGATAATCGCTTTTCTTTCACCAACAGCACTAACGATGGATCGCATCTTCCCCTCGCCCCAGCCTCCCCACCTCTCACACACCCTGCCTGCTCTGCTCTTTCTTATATTTGTACATATAGATCAATGTGGATAGTGGCAGGAATTACCTGGGGATCAGAATATCACAGCCAGTCTGCAGGGACCTCTGCCCTTCAGAGAACAGGTTTTGTGAGAGAAGGATGAACAGAAAAGCTGAGTGTAACGGTTAATAACAATAATATTATATTAATATTATTAATATACTATTATATAACAATAATATTAATATTATATTGATATTATATTGATATTAATAATATTAATAACAATAATAAATCCTGCCTTAAAACTGAAATTTCAAAATTTTTTCTCCTTCTGTTTCCTTTTCATTTGCTCTAACCGTAGAAACATAAACTTCTTTATTGCTATTCTATTTGCAGGAAAGCAACTGAGAAAAGTATTCTTCTAGGTGCTGTGGGAAGTAAAAGCTTCATTTACCTGCTCTATAAGTAGAGTGTTATTAAAAATAAGTGATATTATTTTTAATGGATATATTCCAGAATGGTTAAGTGAATGCTTGACTCTTGATTTTGAATGGTTAGGCTGGGTTCATAGCTAACACTTCAAGTGTGTAATGGAAGAATCACTACCTTTTATCACACAATCACACTGATAAGCATCACAGTTTAGCTAGAGTAGATTTTAAAGAACTGGCCACTGTCTTGGGTTGCAATGTAAGGTGTAACCAGAAGTATATATTCTATTACCATCTGTTGAAACCAGGTGGGGCAGTGTTCTTTATCTCTTCCATG